>NW_027507784.1:54528084-54733406 GCF_037356315.1 Lithobates pipiens
CTAGCACATTCCTCACGCAGCAAATTCTGTTATCTTTTAATGCAGCGCATTCTTTTCTTCTTTATAATGCTCTAAGAATTAAGTTGTTTTGCTGCTGATATTCACACAAACTTATTTCTTGATTATTTCTCCTGATCTCATGAATAATATTGTATTTTTTAAAAGCCCAATCTCCATAATAATGTTTACAATTATTTTTTATAGTTATCTTTTATTTATTTTTATTTCATCAAGATCTCCTTTTTTTTGTATTATTGAAAAATAATTTTCTAGTGACCTCCATATATAATTTTATTTTTTTAGGTGTCAAGTTACGACAATAACATTATTATCTTGTATTTTTTATTAACCTCAAGGAGGTTGGTGTCCCTTGTTAATTTGACATTGTCTTTTAGAAATATACCTGCCTACTCACAAACTGTCCTATTTGAATAAAAACACATAGGCAAGTATTTTCAGAAAATAAAATCTCCATTTATTCTGGGTAACAAAATAAAGAGGAGGGCAACGCCCCAGGGCACACATCAAGTCTGCGGAATAGAAAATTGGTAGCTTGAGGAGTCCATATAATTTGGAGCACAATCTGGTCCAGGACTCCCAGAGATTAGGACCAGCAGCAGATGACATATATGTCCCCAGGCTGTGATACTACACCAGCCTGCGTCTTCTGTCAGACCAGACTGAAGCCAGGTCATCACTTTCTTCTCTTCGCTGCAGCCTTCCCTCCACGCATCCCTGCAGCCGTCCTTGGAGGCTGTGGCTCTGGTGGTGGACTTGTGGCAGGAGGAGGAGGAGGATGGGTGAGCTCACATACGTGGCTGTTTTCAGTAAGCTGGCCCCTCAACCCCTTCTTTAGGGCCTCACTAATAATTCCCTCACAGAGGAGACGTAGGCCCTCCTCCAATTTAAGCAATCTAGTGGCTAGATAGCAGCCATAGGCCTCTTCAATGTTGGGGGGGGGGGCTCCTGAGGACATTGCTTGCTTCCCAAATGAGGCCCAGTGCTGCCTCCTCCGTCACTGTCCCCTTCCTGGGCCTTTTGGTTGTAAGGCAGAGGGGAGGCACCTGGGATTGGGTGAGGCTCCTACTAGGCCCGCTCACCTCCTAGCTGACACTGGGCCCACACTCCTCCTGGCTGCCACTGGGCACGGCCTTCTCCTGACTGCCACTTTCCAGACCCTCCTCCTAACTGAGCTCATCCTGTGTATAAAAAAGGGACATAGTTTTAGTTTTTGGTTCATCAATCACACACAATTTTCAGCTCGTGACTTGCAAATTGAATGTTTATAAATAGAAAAGACTATCATTCTGACCCCAGCATTTTTCATTCTTGTCCCAAACATTTTTGGCCACAACTCTCAATTGATATGTATACATCACTTTTTTTAAAATTATTAATTTGTTATGAATTATAACATCTAGTTAACATCATTAATATTAGGACAATAAATATGTCTAAAAATAATATACCTGGCTCCAGCTGGGGGCATCCACTTCTTCCATGATGGAAGGCCCAGGTTGTTCCTTGTCAGCTTCTGCTGGGGTTGAGGGAATTGTGGAAGGAAGGCTGCAGGGAAGGGTAGAAATTGATTCCCAGGTTTCAGTCTGGTTGTCCAGAAACCGCAGTTTGTTGAAGTACCACAGCCTGGGTACATACACTTGAGTTGCTGATGCTCCTGATCTGAGTAATTTCTGAATCTTAATTATGCTCCTTCTTATACATGTTCCTCAATGTTGCATCGGGAACCCAAGTTTTCACAAATTCCAGAAGTTTCTCCAGCATTGACCTCCTGGTTTGTTTATTATAATATAAGCTGTGTTTCACCTACCACAAATTCCGCATCTCCCTGTACTTGTCAATGAAACTGGTCATAAATTCTGGGTCCTTAAATAGATTAATATTTTCTGTAAGACAATACACAAGACAAAAACACATGTCAGCCTAAGCTCTCCTAATCTTATCCCAATATAGGCCTCAATCTTGAAGCAGTATAGGCCACTGATGTACCAAAGTTAAGATTTTACCTTCATTAGAACATTCGTCCTCCTTCCTCAGCACACCGAACGTACGTACGACACACGAGTGTTACTTTATATTCACTGCGCATGCGTCGCCCGCCCCTGACGTTCTTTCTAGTGTATTCCCCCCCTTCTCTTTGGCGCGCAGTAGGAGCGACATGGCGGAGACAGAGCAGATGTCTGTTAATAATTCCAGTAACGAGGAGGAGGAAAGCACGGAGGCAGAAACGTTCCGATCCCGGAGGTGAAGATTTAAGTCCTCAAATATGTCCTTTGGTGAGATGGTGGAGATGGTGGACATCTTGAGGATGACTGACTATGATGGGAAGAATGGACCGTACCTAATCCCAAATGTGAGAAAGGCCAAAATCATGAAAGAAGGAGAGGTGGAGGAAGTGGGTGAACTTGTCACCACAACAGGTGAGTGTCTGACACCCCAGCTTCACGTAATATATGTATGCCTGCACATTTATAATACATGTTTTTCTAAAAAATGATAGGTGATTTGCTGGTTGTGGAAGAGCAAGCTCAACATTTCACAAGTGCAAGTGCACAACTTCTAATCCAGGATATCATGACATGAAATCGTGAAATCGACATAATAAGAAATAAACAAAATTTTCTTGAACAACAAATGAAGAACATGATTGATGTGTTGGAGAGAATTTAAAATATCTTCAAAAAGCAACCATTTTAATAATCGTTGCTGTTATAAAAACACTATTTTTTTGTTATTAGTAAAAGCCAAATTTTGAAGATGCTGTGTGCGTGTCAACATGTGCTATCTGCCATCACGGGAGATCAATGTACGTGTTTTGTGGGTGCAACCCCTTCCTCCCAAATAAAGTAGGTGAGAGCAAGGGGTTGCACCCCCAAAACACATCCATTGCTCCCTCATGATGGCAGATAGCACATGTTGACATTAGGCATGGGATCAGGAGGGAAATATCCATTTTGCATCTTCAAAATTTGGTTTTTACAGGGGTGACATCACCCCATCTGATGAAGGCAATATCCAGACATTTTGGACATACTATAATATCTGATATTGCCTTCTGTTTTTCTACGTGGAACTTTGAAAGTTCCAGAGTTTTGTATGTTATGTTATTAAACAAGTCTATTTACAAAAAAATAAATGTAAAGAAAATGAAAAAAAAAAATATTTTACCCAAAAATTTTAGAATGCACATATGAATGTGCACACAGTAAAAACTTTGGTAATCAACAATGTGTGGCTTCTTCTTTCATTGGCCAATACCAGTTTTTGAAGTAATTTTGTGTTTACAGTGACTTAAGGGCTTATTTACTAAAGGAAAATCCACTTGGCACTACCAGTGCACTAGGAGAACCTAGGAGACAGCCAAAATGAAACACAAGCAATAAAGAAATTTCACGATTTACCAGATACATTTTTTTTTATTATTAAAATATTTTTTAGACATTGTCTGGCATAGCAATGGCCCCCATACCCATAAAATTATTTACATATTTCGGCCACTTTAGGGTGCCAAGCCAGGACGGTCAGTATCCAAGCCCGTCAGGGGATTAACAGGAAGTTCGGCTTCAGGCCTAACTGAGGCAATATAATTTTGGCCATTTTTCCTTTAATAAATTGTGCAATATGCAGCAGGATAGGATGATGTGGGTTATTTTGTAGTCCGCCATATGGATTGCTGTCAGAAACAGGCAGAACCGGCTGGCCATAATCCCGAAGGTATTCTCAACAACTCTTCTCACTCAGCCGGTAGCTAAAAACCCTCCTCTCCGTGGTGAGGGTGCTTTGGGGGAATGGCCTCATCAGGTGCTTGCCCAGACCGAACGCTTCATCAGCAATAAAGAAGAATGGGAGTCCATCCACGTTGTCCTCATCCGGTGGCAATGGCAGGCCACCAGTCTGGAGACGTTGGCAAAACTCCATCTGGGCGAATACTCCTTCATCCGGCCATTCTTCCCCATGTCCACATAAAGGAACTCATATTGTGCCGACACCACTGCCATTAACACTATACAAACCCCTATATTAAACCCCTTATAGTTGTAATAGTAACACCCGGAATGGGGTGGTGGCACGATGTGGACGTGCTTCTCATCTATAGCCCCTACGCAGTTGGGAAAATCCCAGTCGGCAAAATTGGATGCCACAGTCTGCCATTCCTGTGGCGTTGAAGGAAACTGTGGAGTCAAAACAGAAAAAAAAATCTAAGTACTTTTGCACATAACATTGCAAGCAGATTAAACAAAAACATTTTTGGCCGACATCAGTATAACATTTTTTTAACCACTTTCAGACCGGACCATTTTGCTGGTAAATGACCAGAGGTCTTTTTACACTTTGGCACTGCGCTGCTTTAACTGGTAATTGCGCGGTCATGCAATGTTGTACCCAAACAAAATTTGCGTCCTTTTCTTCCCACAAATAGAGCTTTCTTTTGATGGTATTTGATTGCCTCTGCGATTTTTATTTTTTGCGATATAAACGTAAAAAGACCGCAAATTTTGAAAAAAAATGATATTTTCTACTTTTTGTTATTAGAAAAATCCAATAAACTCAATTTTAGTCATACATTTAGGCCAAAATGTATTCAGCCACATGTCTTTGGTAAAAAAAAAGTCAATAATTGTATATTTATTGGTTTGCGCAAAAGTTGTCACATCTACAAACTAAGGTACGTTTTCTGGAATTTACGCAGCTTTTAGTTTACGACTGCCTATCTCATTTCTTGAGGTGCTAAAATGGCAGGGCAGTACAAAACCCCCCCAAATGACCCCATTTTGGAAAGTAGACCCCCTAAGGAAATTGATAAGAGGCATGTTGAGCCCATTGAATATTTTATTTTTTTGCCTCAAGCGATTGAATAATGACAAAAAAAAAATTTTTTTTTTTTTTTACACAAAGTTGTCACTAAATGATATATTGCTCACACATGCTATGGGCGTATGTAAAATGACACCCCAAAATAAATTCTGCTGCTTCTCCTGAGTATGGGGATACCACATATGTGGGACTTTTTGGGAGCCTAGCCGCGTACGGGGCCCCGAAAACCAAGCACCGCCTTCAGGCTTTCTAAGGGCGTAAATTTTTGAGTTCACTTCTCACTACCTATTACAGTTTTGAAGGCCATAAAATGCCAAGATGGCACAAAACCCCCACAAATGACCCCATTTTAGAAAGTAGACACCCCAAGCTATTTGCTGAGAGGCATGTTGAGTTCATGGAATATTTTATATTTTGCCACAAGTTGCGGGAAAATTACAAACTTTTTTTTTTTTTTTTTTTTTTAACAAAGTTGTCACTAAATGATATATTGCTCATGCATGCCATGGGCATATGTGAAATGACACCCCAAAATAAATTCTGCTGCTTCTCCTGAGTACGGGGATACCACATATGTGGGACTTTTTGGGAGCCTAGCCGCGTACGGGGCCCCGAAAACCAAGCACCGCCTTCAGGCTTTCTAAGGGCGTAAATTTTTGAGTTCACTTCTCACTACCTATTACAGTTTTGAAGGCCATAAAATGCCAAGATGGCACAAAACCCCCACAAATGACCCCATTTTAGAAAGTAGACACCCCAAGCTATTTGCTGAGAGGCATGTTGAGTCCATGGAATATTTTATATTTTGCCACAAGTTGCGGGAAAATTACAAACTTTTTTTTTTTTTTTTTTTTTTTCACAAAGTTGTCACTAAATGATATATTGCTCACGCATGCCATGGGCATATGTGAAATGACACCCCAAAATAAATTCTGCTGCTTCTCCTGAGTACGGGGATACCACATATGTGGGACTTTTTGGGAGCCTAGCCGCGTACGGGGCCCCGAAAACCAAGCACCGCCTTCAGGCTTTCTAAGGGCGTTACAGTTTTGAAGGCCATAAAATGCCAAGATGGCACAAACCCCCCCCAAATGACCCCATTTTGGAAAGTAGACACCCCTAAATTTAGGGGTACACTAGTGAGACTAGGTAATAAATGGCGGGTGCCCTGAAACTATAAAAAAATAACTAACCAACCAGCGTCACCTGTAACAGTTATATGGTGATCACTGGTGAAAGGGTTAACTAGGGGGCAATTAGGGGGCTTTATGCGGTAGTATATGGGGGTCCCTGGCGCTATAAAAAGCTGCAGCGAACCTAAATACCTACCTGCCTAACTAGCGTCACCTGTGACACTAATACAGCGATCAGAAAAACGATCGCTTATTAGGCTGGGTTCACACTGGAGCGATGCGGGAACGCCACGAATGCGCGGCGGGTTCCCGCATCGCATGCCTCCCGGCGGCAGTTCACACTGCCCTATGCGAACTGCTGGGAGTGTCAGTGAAATGTTACTGACACCCCCAGATCAGTTCGCATATCGCAGTGCGATCTGCAAACTCGGATCGCATGGTGTGAACACCCATGCGATCCGATTCTGCTGCGGGCCAAAAAAAGGGTCCCGTGCGAATTTGCGGCGGGTGCGGCGAATGGCTGAACTCGAATCGCACAGAGATCGGATGTGATTTGCACTGCAGTGCGGTGCGAATCACATCCGTTCTCATAAACCGCTGCAATGTGAACCCAGCCTTAGTGACACTGGTGACGGGGGGTGATCACGGGGTTAAACCTTTATTGGGGGGGTTAGGGGGGTACCTTAGAACTAAAGGGGGCTAACCCTAACTGCCCTAACAGTTATTAGTCACAAATGACACCCGCCGGGTGATCAGGGGGTTAAACCTTTATTAGGTAATAAATGGCGGGTGCCCTGAAACTATAAAAAAATAACTAACCAACCAGCGTCACCTGTAACAGTTATATGGTGATCACTGGTGAAAGGGTTAACTAGGGGGCAATCAGGGGGCTTTATGCGGTAGTATATGGGGGTCCCTGGCGCTATAAAAAGCTGCGGCGAACCTAAATACCTACCTGCCTAACTAGCGTCACCTGTGACACTAATACGGCGATCAGAAAAATGATCGCTTATTAGGCTGGGTTCACACTGGAGCGATGCGGAAACGCCGCGAATCCGCGGCGGGTTCCCGCATCGCATGCCTCCCGGCGGCAGTTCACACTGCCCTATGCGAACTGCTGGGAGTGTCAGTGAAATGTTACTGACACCCCCAGATCACTTCGCATATCGCAGTGCGATCTGCAAACTCGGATCGCATGGTGTGAACACCCATGCGATCCGATTCTGCTGCGGGCCAAAAAAAGGGTCCCGTGCGAATTTGCGGCGGGTGCGGCGGGTGTGGCGGGTGCGGCGGGTGCGGCGAATGGCTGAACTCGAATCGCACAGAGATCGGATGTGATTTGCACTGCAGTGCGGTGCGAATCACATTCGTTCTCATAAACCGCTGCAATGTGAACCCAGCCTTAGTGACACTGGCGACGGGGGGTGATCACGGGGTTAAACCTTTATTGGGGGGGTTAGGGGGGTACATTAGAACTAAAGGGGGCTAACTCTAACTGCCCTAACAGTTATTACAGTCACAAATGACACCAATGCAAAAAAAAAAAAAAAAAAAATGACATTGGTGTCACTGTGACTGGGGGGCAGGGGTAATTGGGGGGGGTGATCGGGGGGTAAAGGGGGGGTGTGAGTGTGCCTGGCATGTTCTACTGTGTGTGTAGAGTGTTGGTGCAACTTACTGATCCGCTCTCCTCCGTGTCGGAACGAAAAATACCGACACGGAGGAGAGAATACATCACTTCCTCTCCTGTGTTTACATTACAGGAGAGGAAGTGATGTCACCGGGGATTTCTATTCGTCGGGAGCGATCGCGAGGGGGTGGCCATGAATGAATGGCCGTCCCCTCGTCCGGGATCGCTCCCGAACGAATACCGACCGCCGCAGGCACCGGGCGGGGGCCCGATCGGGCCCCCGACCCGCGGGAGGCAAGGGACGTACATGTATGTCCTTATGCCTGCCCGTGCCATTGTACCGACGTACATCGGCGTGCGGCGGTCGGCAACTGGTTAAGGAGTATTTCAAGACAAAAATCTAAGGTCCACTTACCAGATTTCTTACCCCCTCTGATGGCCCATTATAAAAATTTTGGGGGGGGGGGGGTTTGAGGGAGGGGGCGGGGGCAAAAAGGGGTTTGAGGGAGGGGGCAAAAATGAATTTAAGGACACACATAACATTTGTACACATTTTAGGGGGTGTTTTGGGTAAAGCACTACAATTGTGCTGACAAAATACATTGTTAAGTGACTAGGCTAGTTGTGTATAGGCCCAAGATAGCATGCTGGGGAGGTTAGTGATGGCAAATATACATGTAGGCTAAAAAAGGAGCATTAAAAGATTCAAGCATGCATGAGGATAAAGGGGACATTCACCGCATATTACAATCATGGTAATTAGGGAATGATGAAATAAATACAATACATTAGCAAACATTAAATACATAAAATGTGATGTTAAAGGATAAAACTTACCCTAATATAGTCCTTCTGCAGGACCTGAATGATGGCAGAACAGGTCTCTGGAATAATTATCCCCAGAGCCTGGGGGACGATGCCTGTAGAGAACTTGAGGTCCTGTAGACTTCTCCCAGTCGCCAAGTACCACAACGTGGTGACTAGCCTCTGCTCGGGAGTGATGGCTTGCCACATGCAGGTGTCCTGCCTGCTAATATAAGGGGTGAGCAAAGCCAACAGACGGTGAAAACGGGGTCCGTCATCCAGAGAAAATTCCTGAAATCATCAGGATTATTCTCCTGGATCTCACAAAGCAAAGGCATATGAGAGAATTGGTCACGCTGGAGTAACCAATTCTTGGTCCATGAACTCCTCCTCACCCTGTTCATGGATTGGGCTTGGGTCAAAATATAAACCCCAACACCAAGCCCCCACACAGCACGAACTGAATGACGAGTACGTAACCGCAACATGGCTTCAAAATGGTCAGAACAAACTTAACAGAACGCACTGAAGAACAGCAAGGCCTGTGAAGAGCGCACTGAAAAACAGATATGAATTGACTACACGCACTGAAAACCAGATACAAACTCACAAGCACAAACCGAACAGCAGTAAAACGATCTGAGAAAGCAGGAGTCTGAAAAGCGCGAATCGTCTCAAACCAAACTTCTACTAACACGAGATTAGCAGAAGGAGCCCAAAGGGTGGCACATTGGGTATTGAACTTACTTTTTCTAGTCCCGTCGTACGTGTTGTACGTCACCGCGTTCTTGACGGTCAGACTTTGGTGTGATCGTGTGTACACAAAACAGTTTCAGTGGAATGCCATCGGAACTTCGTTGGAAAAACCTTCAGAGTTTATTCCGATGGGAAAACCGGTCGTGGGTACAGGGCATTAGTATGAGGAAGGCATTTACACACTGTATACTGGCTTCTAGCCAAAAGTCAGCTAATAACCCAACTATTTGTATTTTTTCTGTTGTATTAAACTATATTAGTTTACTATTGTTCGGTGTATACTGACATCTAGTGGTGGTTTGGGGCCACTAAAGTCTATTCCCTGATATGATTTGGTGTATCCCTCTGTACTCCCCTTCTTCTTAGTGCTTGTTAGTTCAGTTCAGAAACTCCCAGTTTCTTCTATGTTTCCTCAGGCTAGGTTCACACTGCTGGGATACAATTGATCTGACTTTCAGTGTGATTATGTAGTGCTATTTGGATGCAACTTTGATAAGGTTTGTATATTCTATGGGGTCAAAATTGCACTGGAATCACACCAAAGTAGTACAGGAACCTTTTGCAAAATTGCTTTGTGCTGAATTGCATTGTTGTGAACGAACACCATTGAAAACAATGTGATTTCCCTTGTCACTCAACTCAAATGCCATGTTAAATCGCACTAGCATGAACCAGGCCGCAGTCAGTGTTAGTTCTTCGTAGAGACAGGGCTTGGAAAATCATTGTCTTTTTACACTTGGAAAAACTAAAAAAAATCCTCTATTCTGCAATATGAAGTAAGATTGTGTTGGATTCAATTTCAGTGTCTTATTAGAAAGTTAGAGCAATATTAATGCCTTGTTTTTTTTTTAGTAACAAACATGTTATACTTACCTGCTCTGTGTAGTGGTCCTCCTCTTCTGGGGTCCCACGCCGGCGTTCCTGGTTCCTCCCTACAACTGAGTGCCTGCACAGCAAGCAGCTTGCTGTGGGGGCACCCCAGAAGGCCTGCTCCCGAGCCATGGCTCTGTGTGTCCATTTGCACATGGAGCTGCAGCTCGGCCCCATCCCCTCCATCTCCTAATTGGCTCACTTTCTGTGATTCACAGCAGCAGAAGCCAATGTCTCTCGCTACTGCCATAAGCCAATCAGAAGTGCGAATCCCCGGAGAGGCAAGACTCTCATGAACATTGCCACAGAGTCAGACTGTCCCTCTCATAACATCGCAGCATTCTCCCCTCCCCACTATGCCATACCTTATTCACACAAGAGGGGAAGGAAGGCAGGTCCAGACAAAGGGCGAGACTTTTCCTGTTAAAGGGCGGTGATTGGTTGCTGGGGCTGCCCCACTGCATAGCAACCAATCTCTTGCTTTGTAACTTCAAAAGTCCCACCCTTTGTCTGGACCTGTCGTGCTTCTCGGCTTGTGTAAATAAGGTAGGGGAGAGGGAGGAAGGGGAAGTGCTGCGATGATAAAAAGGGACAGACCTGCCGCGCCTCCCATGTAATCAAGGATGATAGCGGCAGTGGCGGGCAGGTGAGCCGGGAGCGGCGAGAAAATACTCAGGCAACTATTTGGTGAGGCTGCAATCTAGATAGGACTGTTACTGGGTAGGGATTCGGACCGCGGTCTGCCATTTAATGATGCCTGCTATAGAGGCTGGAGATACACCTTTAAGTCAGTGGTGCAGGACCTTTGTATCCCACCCAGAGGTGACCCGTCCATTAGGGGTGCCCCGGGCTCCGGCCCCCCCTATACTTGCCACCCCCTATGCATAATGGATATCCACTGCCGCTGAAGCCGCCCCCTATTCATGTGTTTTGCCCCTTTCGGGTACATATGAATTACAGCGGCCAGGGTTCAAAATAGGGTGGACTCAGGAGGCAGAGCATTGCGTCTGAGCCCACCCAGGTGTGTTGCAACAGCGAATGAAAATTTGCTATTGCAACACTGATCCTCCTTCCAGTCAATCAGGAAGAAAGTATGAAACCTGTTTCCCGATTGGTCAAAATGTCTGGTGGTCCTATTGAATACCTAATGCCGGGAGAAGACACAGTGGAAGCTGCTCCAGGAGAGGAAACCGGAGCATCTTTCCCCGAGCCCACCATGCTCTCACCACCCGCATCCAAGGTAAGGACAGCGGGTGCTGGTGGGGAAGTGTGTTAGTGCCGCGGGGGAGGTAGTGCTACTCCACCGGTGGCCTGGGGGGCCATCTCCCCAAAAAAGAAACACCAGCCGCCACTGATCCCACCTATGCATGAACTTGGTCTGCTCATCAGATGGTTGGGCCCTCAGTCATCAGACAGTGTTGACAGACCTAAAGCTGTTTACATCTATGAACCAGATAAGGTCTTTAGCCTTGTATGGGAGAGATTACATTAAGCTTGTGGGAACTCTGAAGTTATTGAGCTTGCCTTACTTAAGAGGCTGCAAAACTTTTCAAAACTATCCAACACATAACCAGAGGTAGAGGAAGATACACATCTAGCAGGTTTTAGCTACTTAGACACTGCGTACAGTTTTCACCCGGTTGCATCAAGTGTTCTTGCCACCCTTTTTGTTCTTTTCAAAGCTCATCAAAGTCTTACGCCTGGTACACGCGATCAGAAAATCTTACGAAAAATACAGATTTCGGAGCGATCAAACGATAATCTGATCATTAGTACAGAGCTTTCGAGAGCCAATCAGGACAGTTCATCCGATATTATTTATTGGACATGAAATTATTATTATTTATCGGACATGAAATTATTATTATTTATTGAGCATGACGTTTTTTTCATACGATGCCAGAGCATACGATTTTAATTTAATCAGTACAGCTGTCATTCGAAAAAATGCAATACAAATGCATTACAACACATGGCATCAATTCCTAATTTTTATTCTGTCGAACGCAAATTTTTGTGACTTTAGTAAACTCATCAATAGATTCGACCTGAGATTAGCATGCAAAAAAAAACGGTCAATCATTCGTCCAATAATCTCATTGTGTGTACCGGGCGTAAGCGATAGCTAAGAACAATCCAAGCGTCTCTATATTTAATGTATTTAGCTTCTTCTATTGCAGGCTGATTTGTGTGGATTTTTTTTTCAAATGGACAGAGTCACTTTACCGTATATACTCGAGTATAGGCCGACCCGAATATAAGCCGAGGCCCCCAATTTACCCCCAAAAAAACTGGCAAACTTATTGACTCGTGTATAAGCCGAGGGTGAGACATGCCTGTCCATCCCTGTGTGTGTGTCCGTCCATCCCTGTGTGTCCGTCCATCCCTGTGTGTCCGTCCATCCCTGTGTGTCCGTCCATCCCTGTGTGTCCGTCCATCCATCCCTGTGTGTGTGTGTGTCCATCCATCCATCCATCCCTGTGTGTGTGTGTCTCCATCCATCCATCCATCCATCCCTGTGTGTGTGTGTCTCCATCCATCCATCCATCCATCCCTGTGTGTGTGTGTCTCCATCCATCCATCCATCCATCCCTGTGTGTGTGTGTCTCCATCCATCCATCCATCCATCCCTGTGTGTGTCTCCATCCATGTGTGTGTGTGTGTGTGTGTGTGTGTGTGTGTGTGTGTGTGTGTGTGTGTGTGTGTGTGTGTGTGTGTCCAGCCTACCTTTGTCCCGAGCCTCCGTCCCGTGCCTTGCCTCCTTGCCTCCGTCCCGTGCCGTGCCTTGCCTCCTTGCATCCGTCCCGTGTCGTGCCTTGCCTTGCCCCCGTCCCGTCCCGTCCCGTGCCGTGCCGTCCCGTGCCCTCTTCGTCGGCGGCCATTGTAAAGTTCAAAAGCTGCGCCGCCGCCTTCGCCTGTGATAGGCGGAACACTGAATTTCCCAGCAGCCTGTGTTCCGCCTATCACAGACGTCGTATCATCCTCGTCCGTAGTACGAGGATGATACGATGTCCGTGATAGGCGGAACACAGGCTGCTGGGAAATTCAGTGTTCCGCCTATCACAGGCGAAGGCGGAGCCGGAGGCGCGGCTTTTGAATAGAATGGCCGCTGTCTGTCTGCTCGACACGCTGATCGAGCGGGCAGACAGCGATGACTCGAGTATAAGCCGAGGGGGGCACTTTCAGCCTCAAAAAAGAGGCTGAAAATCTCGGCTTATACTCGAGTATATACGGTAATTATAATGTTGTGCCTTACTGTTGCTTCTTCTTAAATATAAGCATTTCTACAGCTTGCTAAGCTGCCAGAACAATCTGCTTTGCTTTCCAGTTCAGTTTCCCAATAGACAGGCAAACGGCCAAATATGTGAGTGTCTCAACTGTTCACCCTTTTACCCTGGTATAGAATTCACAGTGATGGAGTTCAACCAGTGTTTCTTTGAATTCCACTGATAAGAAGTCCAGCAATCTCTGCTTAGCTTTGAAAGGCCCTCTTTAAACATTCCACTGTGGCTCTGAAGGACCGTTTCTGTGATGAAATGTCTAAAGGGCTCTACAGAATCCATAGAAATTCACATCCAGGCCTCAAACAGCAAATTAATTTACAAAATATTCCAGGCAAATTTTTTTAAAACTTTCTTTTTTTTTTTTTTAAAAAAACAATCATTGCTAAAATGAATTTATGTTATTGTTTTGGGTGTTACTTTTGGGAAAAAACAATATTTTCCATAAAGATTATGACCTTTTTTTGTAATGGGCTTATTATTGATGGGGTGCAATCAGGAATTATTAGGGGGTTTGAATTGCCATAGTCCTAAAGAATTGCCTTTTATTCTGTGTTTCATGTTGCAGTTAAAGTGTAACTCATGGCAAAACTCTTTTGGGTTTTGGATAGAGCAGAAAAGGGTTAGAATCTGTGTGAGAATTTTTGCTCCAGTCACTCCGTTGGAGAAATTTTCTCCCCAATTCCTGTATTGGTGACATTGGAACAGTAAATATGGGAAAACTTCCTAAACAGGGTCACAACAGCAATACCAATATTTTTCATTTTGGCAATTTAGTTTTATAAAAATTGAACCCCCATCTGCCCTTTATTTCTGTCTCATTGGATATTTTTTCGCCCTTCCTGTTTTAATAACCTCATTGGCACATAGACAGGAAGAGAGGAAAACCTCCCTCTTAAAGGACCACAGACATTTATAAACCCAGTCACAGATTATGGCCCTGCTCTATGCATTGCAAAACTGAAATGTTTTTATAACTTTAAGCCCTTCCATACCAGTTAACTTTTGCTTTTGGTACCTCCTTTTTGCATTTGCTATTATGGCAGCTGTAATGGGGATAAGCTGTAGAGAACATTTATCTATATTATAGAACTGTTATCACACTGAATAACAGCCAAGCTATTTACACCTGCCTTTCTCTGGACTAAGGCTCCATTCACACTTGTGCGACTTGCCATGTAACTTTGGACATCAAAGTTGCATGACAAGTTGTTCCCCAAGTTTTCCAATGATAACCATTCATATATGTGCAACTTGAAGTAGACTTGAAGTAATTCATGCACTACTTTGGTCTGACTTTCATGCAAATTGTTGGCCATGGACTTCACAGTTAATCCTCAAAAGTTGCATGAAAGTCATACCTGAATGTTATACAATGCAACAGTTGTGCAACAGATGTCCATTATCACTGGCTAAAGCCAAAGTTGTATCCAATTCTCACCCATCCAAAGTTGTGTCAAAGTTGCATTAAAGTTTCACCAAAGTTGCAATCCAAAGTTGGCCTAACTTTGGAGTCGTACAAGTGTGAATGGAGCCTTAAAGTGATTGCAAAGTCTCTTTTTTTTCTAAAAGAATAACAAATCTGTTATACTTACCTGTCCTGTTGCAGTGCTTTTGCACAGAGCAGCCCATATCTTCCTCTTCTTGGGTGCCTCTTCTGTGCTCCTGGCCCCTCCCTCCTGTTGCTATGGGGGGCACCCAAGCCGAGCTGCAGCTCCGTGTGTTCATTCAGACATAGAGCTGTGGTTCGGTCCCACCCCTCTCTATCCTGATTGGCTAACTGACTTTTATTGACAGCAGCAGGAGCCAATATCGCAGCTGCTGTGTCTCAGCCAACCAGGACGGAGAGTCCTGGATGGCCAAAACACTGGTGGACTTCGCTGGACAGAGATTGGGCTCCAGTAGGTATTAGGGGGGCTTCTGTTGTACACAGAAGGCTTTTTATCTTAATGCATATAATGCATTAAGATAAAAAAAACTCCTGCCTTTACAACCCCTTTAAACTAAAAAGGCCATCCTGGTAATATCTAAAATATGGAGTTAAGCAAGACTGGTCACTGGATGAACCAAATACATGATCTAGCTTCCTCCTTAGTAGAATTACCTAGCTCCCAAGGGTCCCTTTTTTGGAACCATACCCCTTTGCTCCTCTTTTCCTCTTCAGTTGTCCTTCTATATGACCTGATATATAGACCTTCTAAAAAAGGATTATTCAAAATGTGTTATACTACATTAAACAGTTCTTACAACCTCTAAATTTGCAAATCTGTGATTTTGAAAAGCCAGAAAAAAGTCATGGTATTTGTGGGTTTAACCATTTTTTACATATTAGTTCTTATGGTTCATGTAACTGGGGCATAGCCAGGATGCATTCTTTTGCCTACATGCTTTGTGCTAAAAAGTGTCCCTATTTCCTGTAAAGTTGGAAGATGTGGTGTTGATTTAGACCCCTTTCACACTGGGGCCCCTGTACGTTAGCGTTAAAGCGACATTCGTTTTAGCGGCACTTTACCACTGTTTAAATGGTGCTTTTCGGCTGCTAGCAGGGCGCTTTTAACCCCCCCCCGCTAGTGGCAGAAAAAGGGGTGTAAAGCTGCCATGTTGTGGCTCTTCTGAAGCGTATCCCGCACTCCCAAACCCCCCCAAAGATGCTGCTTGCAGTAATTTTCCTGAAGTCCAGCTAGCGCACCGCCCCAGTGTGAAAAGTCACACTGAAACGAATGGGAGGTGTTTTTTTGGTGCTTTACAGGTGCTAAAATACCTGAAACCCGCCTCAGTGTGAAAGGAGTCTTACTAAAGGCAAATAAACTGTTCACTTTGCAAGTGAAGCTCCGATTTAGTGATGCGATTTAGTGATGCTTCACCTTGCAAAGAATACCCAAACCTGTGCAAGGGGAAAAAAATGCATTTTTGCTTGCATGTGATTGGATGATGGAATTCAACAGAGCTTTAACTTATTCACTAAGTTCTGGGGATAATTTCCTTACAGAGTGAAACTGTACTTGCAAAGTGAACAGTCTATTTGCCTTTAGTAAATCAACTGCATACAATTATATACAGATGCTCTTTAAATGGCAAAACCATTTTTCAAACAATTTTTTCATGGTCAGACGTCTCCGAATCTGTTGCCCGAGGGTTGGACAAAGCTAAAATTGCTCGCACACTGCCAGATTTTGCAGACAAAACTGAAAATAAATATTGACATGTTTTACATAATAAGCTTAATTTGTACTGCAGCTTTTTAGGGGAAAACATGCTTAAATGTATACAAAAAAAATGTCCCCCCACCTCTGTGTTTGATTAGCTGACAAAGGAAAACAGAGGGTTTCCATGCACACGGCTGTACGGCTTTTGCACTTGACAGCGCTCACAATGTTTACAATACGGCTTGGACAGTTGCCTAGAGCTGCTGTACACACAATTAAACTGCAGGGCTCAACTGCTCTTTCAAGTCAGCGTGGTGCTAAAAGACTCTCATTGTACCCCTGTGCCAGTCAGCCTTTAGACATTCAACATAAACAAATTTGGGGCTCATACATTAGTAACTGTATACCGTTTTGTCTGCTTCCGCAGATGGGGGCCAATTCTCATACTGCATCTGATGGGAAATCAACCCATCCTCACTGAAAACATTGACAAATTAGGGAGGCCAATTAGAACCTTGTTTGTATTACGTGTGGTTTTTATTCTTCATAAGTGCCATTGAAGTTTGTTGTCAGCACTCAGTAAATGGCCTTTGTAATGCATTTTCTCTAACATGTTGTGGTTAGTGTAGTTGCAATATTTGCTGAGTCACAGCTAATAAATTCTGGCTGAAATCCTCCTGGCAGTAAATTCGATTTTTGGGGATTTATTTAGGAAGGTTACCACATTATTTAAAGGAGAAGTCCAGCCTAAGCTTTTTAGGCTGGGTTTCTCCTCTGGGTCACAGGATTTGTTTTTCACTCCTGTGACCCCCTTGGAGAGTGGTCTGAAGTCCGCTCTCCACTGACACCACTGCCATCAGTCGAGGCACCGCATCATCCCGACTTCCAAATCTGGATCCACCAGCTGCCTTGATTGATGGCAGTCTCAGTGTCTCAAAAACAGTAGAAATCTCTCCTGCACTCGGGTGTCTAGTCTCTCAGTGTGTGGTGCGACTAACTTAATACAATAATGCCTGCCGTCTTGCAGCCCTCCTCAGAATAATGGGTATTCATGAACTAAAGAAAAAAGAAAAGAAGGAGGGTGCACTGACCTAGTGCATTACCACTGGTAAAGCTTTATTAAAGCATAAAAACAGCAAAGTATATACTCACAAAGGAGCATTTGTAAGAGGTATTGAGTGGATCAAACCGATACCTCAAGATGGCTGACGAGTTTCAGGGGAGTACCCCTTTCTTCAGAGCCTAAGCGGGCAATGGCTGCTCTCTCATAGTCACCTCTATATATGTGTCTGTGGACCCCAATTACTAACGACGCCCACCCACATGTGTCACACCCACCCACATGGACTGGTCCTCCCTGGCTCCACCCGATCAATCAGTCCATATGGGTGGGCGTGACACATGTGGGTGGGCATCGCTAGTGATTGGGGTGCTCAGACACATATATAGAGGTGACTACGAGAGATTGAAAAAATATGTTGTGGAGGTATGTGAGTGAGGGTGGTGGTAAATGAATGTGAAACATTCACAATTTCACATTCACTTATCACCACCCTCACTCACATACCTCCACAACACATTTCAGCTTAGGATTAAGGGATACCCCTTTTAATACAGTATCATCATTATATAATCCAATAGTGGCCTTTGGGAGTCTTCTTTGTTCTGTTCTTGGTTCCTGGCCCTTCCTTGCCCTCCGCTGGGTGTGGGCTCAATCGTGGCCTCTCGTGGGCCCTCCCCCTAACTTTCCAAATAGTTCGCCCCTTCTTCTGTGCCGTGGGCCAGGAGTCCTTGCCACGTTTGCCTGGATCTTTGAGCAATCTCTAGGCACAGTACTTTGGAGGTTACCCTTACAGTCGTTAGTGGTAAATATGATCGTAGAATTGCAATTTATGTGCCAATATTAACATATATTGTTGTGTAAATGTATGTATTCTCACAATATATTTTCTTGTAGAGCTCTTGTACTTCTTTCCCCCAGAAGAAGACTTCTACTGCTAATGGTTGAAATGCATCTGGGTTTTTTCAGTATGATTATATATACCTATATCATGCTATGTTTTTTATGTATACTTATGGCTGTATCATCATGATGCATGTGTAATGGCCTCACTCACAAAGCTCATGTTTTAACATAATTTATGCAATTGTACGTCAACATATATTCAATAAAATATATATTTTTTCTATTTAATTTTGAATTTTTGGCTGCAACACAAAACCCCACAGGGAAACCTTTCCAATTTATATTCTATTGGGGCGTGCAGCAATCCTTATCTCACTACCAGTATCGCTTTCTCTTTTTACTATACAATAAAGCATGCTTGTTACATTCACTGTGGAACACTTAAGGGGCTAATCCTCCACATTGTGTAAAAAGGCTGTTTGATCCTGTCTTCTCTCACCCCCCCCCCCCCCCCCTCTTTTCCTGTTCCCAGTCGATCTGCTGATAGAACAGAGCCTTGGAGGCACTCTACACATGCTGCTCAGTTTGGTGTGTATTGCTAGACATTTTTTTTTTTTTGGGAGGGTGCATGTGATCAGCACAGGGCCAATTAGCACTGTCCAGACAGAAAGTCAGAGGTCATACAACCTCAAAGGGCAGTCAGAGGAGAATAAAAACTGCTTCTACAAGCTTTAGGGTCCTTTCACACGGGGCGGATCAGTTCTGATCCGCCCCGTGGATATCCGTTTGCTCAGCGGGGATCACTCCGCCGATCCCCGCTGAGCAGGGAGATGACAGTTCCGTCTCTGCACACTGCGCAGGGACGGACCTGTCACAGCGCCGCTCTCCCCTATGGGAGATCGGATGACGACGGACCGCAGTGCCCGTCATCACCCGATCCGATCCGCAGACGGATGGAAAAATAGCTTTTTCCTCCGTTACACTTTTTCGGATCGGAGCGGGTCGGATGTCAGCGGACATGTCACCGCTGACATCCGACGCTCCATAGACCTCTATGGAGCACCCGTTCAGGTCCGCCTGAAAAACTGACAGGCGGGCCTGAACGGGACATCAGTGTGAAAGAGGCCTAAACCAGTGCTCAGCCGGACATTGATAGAAGTTACAAGACTGCTATATACTGCTTATGAGAAAAGGTATTTAGCAGTTTATATTTACTAAAATAATTGCATTTCCATGTTCTGTGTACAGTGGGGGACCAGATATAGTGAATGCAGGGTCCTGAGTTTAGTAGCACTTAAGGTAGGAGTCAGTTAACCAACTAGCATGTCTTTGGAAGATTGACAGTGCCTTATAATAGCCCACTTAACTCCACCTCCCCCGCACCATTATATATTCAAAGATCCATGTTCTTTCACCACCTCCCCAAGGAACAATTTCGCCCTTTACTGGGGTGGATAATGTCACTGCTCCACCCCCATATGATGCGTCCTGGTAATATGGGCAGGTAACTTGCTCCCCCCTATATGTCCTGCTCAATTAAAGGAGCAGAGCAAGGGCTACAATGGAGCACCTAAGCTGCCAGGGAAAATCAATCAGTGAGTTTATCTTGATTGGGAGGGTGGACTTTCAGGAAACACTGTCTCTATGCCCAGAAGTGCAAGTGCCACTGTCCCATTAAACAAGTTTAGTAAGCGTAGTGCATTAACCAACAGCCGCTAACACATAGCTCCCAAATGTCACCTGATTTCGAGAAACTGTCCCTGATCTGGAAAAATGTCCCTCTGTCCCTCTTTCCCCCTCATTTGTCCCTTATTTTGGTCTAATCTATATAGTTGTATATAAAATGCGCTTTTTATCATTCAAAAAAGTGTTTCCCAAAGCTAAACCTTTCATCCAATTTCTAAATGGAGGCATTTGTAAATTTTAAAAGTCAATTTAAAGCAATAGTAGTGGTAAAAAAAAGTCCTCATTTAATGGAGTGTGGCAGGGGGCGTGTCCTATGCCTACATACATTTGTCAGTAGGTGTCCCTCATTCCCATCTCAGAATGTTGGGAGGTATGACTAACCAGCTTCCTTCTTTTCTTGGAAACCTATAGATTGCTGTAAGTTACTGTTCTTTGCCCATTATGCTTGGCACAGCATCTTTTAATAAGATGGTATATGTTATTAACAATGCGCCAGGGTATTAGAACAACAATGCAGCTCGCTAATAAATATAATATATTTGCGTGCTTAAAAACACCATCCTATAAAACCCTTTCATGTTATACAATTATATTGCTTCAATTTAAATATTCTCTTTACTAATATGTGCTTCTAACCCTCCGCATAATCTTGATTCCATTTGTAGTTGGGCTAAGGAGTTCACTGAATATAATTTGAACTAATTGCTTTTCGCCTTCTCTTCAGGGAACTGGAACCTCTGCTGATATTAGGAATGACCAATTAATATAGGTGAGACTGCGTTTGGCAAGCGATTATAATAGAGCTTGCCTTGCTGTATAACGAATATAAAGCAGGTAAGCTTGTTTCCTCTAGAGGCAGTTTTAAGGCTCAGCTGAGGTTTGGGTATTCCGGATTCATTTATTTTATTTTGGCTGAAGTAAACAGATCCTGAATCCTAAGCTGTAAAATAAACAAATGCAATAAAAAGTGCAGGATGCAGCCAAAATGGAATATGAGACCACATTAATAAGTTTGGCTGGGTGGAAAATTGGATTTAGAAAAGGGGGGTACATGGTCCCCAGCAGAGATGACCATGAAATGTCAGCCTTATGCCATGTGCACACAAGCATTTTTTCCATTGGAATAAACTCTGAAGGTTTCTCAGACAGAATTCCGCTCAAGCTGTCTTGCATACACACGGTCACACCAAAGTCTGTCCGTCAAGAACGCGGTGACCTACAACATGTACGATGGGACTAGAAAAAGGAAGTTCAATAGCCAGTAGCCAATAGCTTCCGTCTCGTACTTGCTTCAGAGCCTGCGTCGTTTTTGGTACGTCGGAACAGCATACAGACGAGCGGTTTTCCAGATAGGAATTGGTTCTGTCTGAAAAATTTACAACATGTTCTCTTTCTAGGCCCGTCAGAATTTTCGATGTAAAACATCCGATGGGGCATACACACGATCAGAATATACGATGAAAAGCTTCCATCTGACTTTTTCTGTCGGAAATTCTGTTTGTGCGTAAACAGCATAAGACTTGATTTGGTGAATTGCCAAATTTGCGTTCATTACAATTTCATAGGCATTTACTTTAATTTTGCCTGCCAGCATATCAATATTAAATAAAAATAAAAAAAATGCAAAGGATTTGAAGCTACCCAAGCAGGAAGCTTAAAAAAAACAAAAAAAACATCAAATCACAAAGCTAAGAGACCAGATCAAGGTTACTTGTTTTTAAGAAATGTCCAATGAGATTTTAAAGTACCAGTCACAAGGCTAAAATAATCAACAATTATCCTTGTGTTAAAGCTTTGTAAACTGACCCAATGGATTGTGTGTTTGATTGCCGTTGCTGCTGCATGCTTATTTTATTTTTATTTTTTATATTTTAAGTGAATGGATGTTTGTTATGTGAACAAAAGATCAATTTATTGGGTAGTCATCAAAGTTTTCAATTAACCTTCTCATTCATAATCTAGTTATCAAAGTCCTCAGTTTACCTTCTCATTCATATTCTAATAAATGGACTACAATTTCATTGATAAAAAGGTTCTGCTCTAATGAATGGCTTTTTATCAGTGGACTAGAAGCCCATTCATTGAATATGAGTGAGAAGATGAATTGAGGATGTTGATTACTAACGCCAATGTCCTTTATTCTCACACTAATCCTCAATAAATGGATTTTTGTTGACATAATAAAGACACAATTATATATATTCAAAAAAAGAAATAAAAAAATAGATATTTAGTGTTTTGTCATTTTTTTTAATTTTTTATTTAAATAGAAACTTAAAACATTTAATGAAACTGTAATAAACGTTTTCTAAAAGTGTAGAAGTTGCTATCCTGGCTTGAATTTTTTTCATATGGTCTAGAAAGCCATATATAAAAAAAAATGATAGCAAAAAAAAAATGCAAGAAAAGAAAATTGGAAATAAAATGTTTTTAACTATTTTGGTGTATTTATGTTTTTTTTTCTAATATCAAAAAAAAAAATCAAATGACCCCAAATACACAAAAAATGAGAAAGGAGTGACAAAAATTGAAAAAATATATTTATTTAATTACTTTTGGTGGTTTTGATCTTTGTGTTTTTTTTTTGTGAAGCCATGATCACTGATCATGATAATGCATGCTGCAGGAGATATTCACTAATTTCCTGTGTGTGTGTGTGTGTGTGTGTGATACCCATGGAAAAAGGTACTGTAGTTTCTAACAAATGGGGGGAGGGGTGCTCTCAACTAAACTGTCAAACCATCCAATGGCTGGTGTTATAACTGATCACAGGTGCAGCATCATGGCAGTTGAGGATGAAACAGAAGCCAAGATGGCAGCTTTCTTGGCTAAAAACTATAGGAGGGTTTACTTCCACTTTAAGGTTTCGAGGCTGACGTTTGGTAACTGAAACCTTCAGCTCCCTCCACATATTTACTATTGGTTAAAGGTCTGGACACTTGCTAGGCCACTCCAAGACCTTAATATGCTTCTTGAGCCACTCCTCTGTTGCCTTGGCCGTGTGTTTTGGGTCATTGTCATTCTGGAATAACCATCCAAGACCCATTTCCAATTCCCTGGGTGAGGGAAGGTGGTTCTCACCCAAGATTTGAGTTGAGTTGATGCCAACATCTGACCACAACACTTTCACTCAGTTTGCATCTGAATCATACAGATGTTCATTAGCAAACTTCAAACGGGCCAGTAAATGTGCTTTCTTGAGCAGGGGCACCTTGCAGGCGCTGAGGCACGAGGTGAGATCTTGCATGGAGCCTCAGACTGAGGGAGATTGACAGTTATTTTGTGTTTCTTCCTTTTGCAAATGATCACACCAACTGTTGTCACCCTCTCACCAAGCTGCTTGGCGATGGTCTTGTAGCCCATTCCAGCCTTGTGTAGGTCTACAATCTTGTCCCTGACATCCTTGGGCAGCTCTTTGGTTTTGACCATGGGGGAGAGATTGGAATCTGATTTATTGATTGCTTCTGTGGACAGGTGTCTTTTATACGGGTAACAAACTGAGATTTGGAACACTCTCCTTAAGAGAGTGCTCCTAATCTCAGCTTGTTAACTGTATAGAAGACACCGGGGAGCCAGAAATCTTGCTGATTGATAGGGGATCAACTACTTATTTCACTCATTAAAATGCAAATCAATTTCTAACTTTTTTTTTAAATGCATTTTTCTGCATATTTTTGCGGTTATTCTGTCTCTCACTGTTAAAATAAACCTACCATTAAAATTATAGACTGATCATTTCTTCATCAGTAGGCAAATGTACAAAATCAGCAGGGGATCAAATACTTTTTTACCTCACTGTATTAGCAAGTCGCCGTACTGGAAATCTCTTACATTCTGTGTTGTACAACCAATTCAGCGTGCATGGGTATGGCTGGAGAGAGGGCAGTGCTTAAACCAGTGAACACCAGTGATCCTTTCTTTGACTCAGATTCAGGGCTACTAAGAATTAAGGGGAGAATAGCGACACCCATAGGGAATTAATTGGTGAGGGAGTCAATGATCAATGACACAATGAAAATTAGAACTAATCATTGGTTATGAAGTACTGTCTTAGTCAAACTAAATGTAAAATGTTTAACTTGAGAGTAAATGTCCCAACCACGACACAACCTGCCTGGAGTTTGCATGTTCTCCCTGTGCCTGCGTGGGTTTCCTCCGGGTACTCCAGTTTCCTCCCACACGCCAAAGACATGCTGGTAAGTTAATTGGATCATGTCTAAATTGTCCCTAGTATGTATGAATGTGAGTTAGGGACCTTAGATTGTAAGCTCCTTGAGGGTAGGGACTGATGTGAATGTACGATGTATATGTAAAGCGCTGTGTAAATTGATGGCGCTATATAAGTAACTGAAATAAATAAATAAAATAAATAAATGTAAGACTATTTTTACATCCTTCCCTTCTTCAGAAACCACATTTGTTCCTAATGATCTGAACTCGCAGTGCATCTTCACGTTAAACCTCATTTACACATTAACCTGACTGTCAGTGGGAGCAGGAGCAATCTAAATATTTACACAAATTAACCATGAACCCTAAAATAAACCAACCTTACAAGGTATAAGCAAAACAAGCCAGTAAAATAAACAGCATTATTTGATTAGAATCGCATACATCTTTTGAATAATTACTGAGAGGACTTGCATTTTTTTAAATTTTTTATTGTACTGGATTTGGAATTACATTGCGGACATGTTCACTGTTTGCTCTCTCTGTTCCTGCAATCATTTATGCAGAGCAACTGGGGGCTAATACATAAACACTGGAAGGAAGGAAAAAAGAAGTCTATCACAACCAATCATAGGTTTCATTTCCTACCTAAACTAGAAAAATGACCACTGGGATCTGATTGGCTGCTATGGATAATTCTAAAAGATACTTTTCTTTTAGTTTTAGTACAAAAGAAGAAAAAGTCTATTGAGTTATTGGAGTTTTTTCTTTTTTTTTTTTTTTCCTGTTACAGAAATATCTAGTAAAGAAAAAAAATACATTATATGAGCAAGACCAACAACTGATCTGCTTTAAAGAAATCATGCTGTATTGTATGTATTTTTAACTGGGTCCTGTTTTATATAGCAGACACCTCTAAGTGAAACAACCCATCAGATTTGCTGTGCAACAAGATGTCTATCTATCATAATGCTTGCATTGGCAATGCTTTGTCAGTATGACCGCATGACCATGCTGGCCAATGAGAAGCAGTTTTTTTCCTGGGACACCTTTCCAGAGGGAGAAGCTCCAGATGGTCTTGTCATTTATCAGCACAGTCAATACGTTTTTGCCATTGTGAGTATTAAAATGGTTACTCACTCTGAGGTTGCGTATTGCAGTGTATGTACCATTACATAGGCAGTGCGGGGCATCACGGCCACTATGTGAAGCAGGGTCCAGAAGGGTGGCCAGGATATTTGGAGTTAGTTCACCTTTTTTCATTAGGGTGAACTTCCCCTTATTACAAAAAAAAAATGAAAGAAATTATATATATATATACATATATATATATATATATATATGTATATATATATATATATATGTATATATATATATATATATATAGATATATGTATATATATATATACATACATATACACAGTATCTCACAAAAGTGAGTACAGCCCTCACATTTTCGCAAATATTTTATTATATCTTTTGATGTGACAACACTGAAGAAATGACACTTTGCTACAATGTAAAGTAGTGTACAGCTTGTATAACAGTGTAAATTTGCTGTCCCCTCAAAATAACTCAACACACAGCCATTAATGTCTAAACCGCTGGCAACAAAAGTGAGTACACCCCTAAGTAAAAATGTCCAAATTGGGCCCAATTAGCCATTTTCCCTCCCCGGTGTCATGTGGCTTGTTAGTGTTACAAGGTCTCAAGTGTGAATAGGGAACAGGTGTGTTAAATTTTGTGTTATCACTCTCACTCTTTCATACTGGTCACTGGAAGTTCAACATGGCACCTCATGGCAAAGAACTCTCTGAGAATCTGAAAAAAATAATTGTTGCTCTACATAAGATGGCCTATGCTAAAAGAAGATTGCCAAGACCCCAAAACTGAGTTGCAGCACGGTAGGCAAGACCATACAGCGGTTTAACAGGACAGGTTCCACTAAGAACAGGCCTCACCATGGTTGACCAAAGAAGTTGAGTGCACGTACTCATATCCAGAGGTTGTCTTTGGGAAATAGACATGTGAGTGCTGCCAGCATTACTGCAGAGGTTGAAGGGGTGGAGGCTCAGCCTGTCAGTGCTCAGACCATATGCCACACACTGCATCAAATTAGTCTGCATGGTGGTCGTCCCAGAAGGAAGCCTCTTCTAAAGATGATGCACAAGAAAGCCAGCAAACAGTTTGCTGAAGACAAGCAGAGTAAGCACAGGGATTACTGGAACCATGTCCTGTGGTCTGATGAGACCAAGATACACTTATTGTGTTCAGATGGTGTCAAGCGTGTGTGGTGGGAACTAGGTGCAAGCATACATCTATTACCTGAAGCTGTGGTCTCAGACACTCACCTCTTGTGATCACTATTTCGCCCACTTCATAAACCTCTCCTTCCTCCACATCCTAAGGTTGTGGTTTTGGGATTGCACCTTTTTTAGGAGGTTGTGGGTCCCTGGTGACCTCCGATTCTTTTCTCCCCTATGTGAATAAAAAATAGGCATACTTAGCCCACAGATTTTTTAGGCAAGAAATAGGATTATGAAACATTGCTTGAAGTGTCATACAATTGTCTGTTTTGGCAGAGTTTCAAGCTATAGACATGATTTTTCCCTTTCTTCAAGCTGGAATACTTACCTTTTTGGGTAAGGTTTCACACATGGAGACACCCCTAGTATCCACCGGAGTACCTGTGTGGGGAACCCTAAAAAGTTTGTTCTGGTATCCCACATTAGTACTCCTGCATCCAGATGTGTAAACAGCTGCTGAGTGTCCTCTCCTTACACCGAATCAAGTTTGCATTTCATTCTAGTTACAAACCCATCTAGACAACAATGTCCTAAACTTCTTTTAATCCAAATAGGCATGAACAAATATAGTTAACCTGCATCTGCCAAAAACATTGTATTAGTGGGCGAACAAATGATGTTTACATACGAACGATTACTGTGCACACGAACCTGAAACTTGCCATTTTAAACTGTACAACAGTAAAGAAAATCACATGGAGCAGCATGAAAGTAATAAGAAGAATATTAACTCACGCCAAAATACTTTTTTGCAGCACTCTCTTGATTCTTCTGTACTGATCCTGCTCCCTCAATTTGAGGTCTGGCCATAATTTCCTCAGTTGATCCTTAGATTTCCATACCCCAAATTTCTTCTGAAGACTTTTCACAACTTTAGTCATGATCTTGACCTTTCTGACATTTGGATTTGGGTAAGGTCCATGCTTCCCGTCATAGTCAGCCCTCTTTAAGATGTCCATCATCTCTACAAAGGACATATTAGAGGCCTTAAATCTCCTCCGGGATTGGGACGTTTGTGGCTCCGGGCTTTCGTCGTTGCTGCTGTCTTCATGCACTTGTTCTTTCTCCGCCATGTGCTCTCCCACTGCTCCAAAAGAAAAGGGACGGGGAATTTACTATAAAGAAGGTCAGGGGCGGGCAGAGTTTCACCCATGCACAGTGTATATAAAGCGTATGATCTGTAAGCGGAGGACGGAGTGGCGGAAGCGCCGATCATTCTAACGAAGGTACAATTTGAACTTGGGGCATCACTGGCCTATACTGCTTAGAGATTGAGTCCTATATTGGGACAAGATTATGAGAGTTTAGCTTGACATTAGGGTTTGTCCTGTGTTGTGTCTTTGCAGATAAATTGGATCGATTCAATGATCATGATTTCCTCCGCCAATTCATTGATTTGTACAGAGAGCTGCCCTGTTTGTGGCAGACAAAACACCCCTTTTATACAAATTGACTAAAGAGGAAGGCAGCACTGGATACATTTCTGGAATTTGTGAAGCCGCAGATCCCCACAGCAGACATCAACTATTTGAAGTGCAAAATTGGTGGCCTGAGGAGCACATATAAGAGGGAGCACAAGAAGATCCAGGATTCCCAGAGATCAGGAGCAGCAGCAGATTACATTTAAGTCCCTAGGCTCTGGTACTATGACAGACTGCGATTTCTGTCAGACCAAACTGAAATCAGGCCATCACTCTCAACTCTTCCTTCCACCCCAGCTGAGGCTTCCGACATAAAACCTGGGGCTTCCACCTGGGAAGAAAATGTGGAGGAGCCCAGCTTGAGTCAGGTATAGCATTGTTCAACATATTTCTCAAAATTGTGTGTGATTGATGAACAATAAACTAAAACTATGTCCCTTTTTCATACACAGGAAATCCTCAGCCAGGAGGAGGCTATAGAAAGTGGCAGCCAGGAGGTGGCAGGGGAAAGTGGCATCCAGGGGGTGGAGGAGGTATGTGGCAGCCAGGAGATGGCGGGGGTAAGTGGCAGCCAGGAGGTGGCCGGGCCCAGTAGCCTGACCAAATCCCAGGTCCCTCCCCTCCACCTTCAACGAAAAAGGTCCAGGAAGAGGAGGAGTGTGGAGGAGTCAGCACTTAATTCGGCAGGCTTCTGCGGCCCTCAGAACCCTCCCCCCAGGCTTCTTGAGGCCTATGCCTGCATGGCTGCCAACAAAATGCAGGAAAAGGAGGTGGCCCAATGCCTCTTTTGTAAGGAAGTGATATATATGGCCCTAAATAAGGGGTTGAGGGGCGAACTCACAAGCAAAACCCGCCTGTGTCAGTTGGACCATCCTCCTACTCCTCCACCTTCTGCCAAAACCCCAACCCCAGAGCCACATCCTGGAAGCAAGCATGGAATGAAGCGTGTAAGGAAGACAAGAGAGTGATGGACTGGGTTCCGTCTGGTCTGGCAAAAGATGCAGGCTGTTGTAAGCCCACTGCTTGGGGACATATATGTCACCTGCTGCTGTTCCTGATCTGTTCCTGAGTCCTGGACTGGATTGTGCTCACTATTAAATGGACTCCTCAGGCTCCCAATTTTGCCTGTCAAATAGTTGATGTGTGCCCTGAGGACCGGATCGAGCGCTTCCGTCTCACACTTGATTCAGAGCTCGCATTGAATTTTGTGCGTCAGAAATCAGAATTGTGTACACATGCTCGGAATTTACGGAATGACGGATTTTGTTTTTGGAAAATTTGAGATCCAGCTCTCAAATTTTTGTTGTCAGAAATTCCGACAAAAAATGTCCGATGGAGCCTCCCATCGAACATTTTGTTACTGGAAAATCCAATCGTGTGTAATGGGATCATGTGCGATCAGAAAATGTGAGGGGTGTACTCACTTTTGTGAGATACTGTGTGTATATATATATATATATATATATATACACAGTAGTGCTTATAAGTTTACATACCCTGGCAGAATTTATGATTTATTGGCCATTTTTCAGAGAATATGAATCATAACACAAAAACATTTATTTCACTCATGATTAGTGCCTGGCTGAAGCCATTTATTATCAATTACCTGTGTTTACTCTTTTTAAATCGTAATCACAACCAGAAGCGTAACTATAACCTTCAGGGCCCTGGTGCAAGAAACCATGATGGGCCCCCCCTTCCACCCGAGTCCTGGGCTTCCAATTTTGGGACGGTGTCCATGGACATCCTCCCAAAACCGTGCTTTGCGCATGCCCCCAGGACGTGCATCCAGTGCAATCACAGTGGCCCTTTACATGTGATATCAGCTGATCACATGTAAACAGACTTGCCAGTTATCTGCAGCCCTTTTCTCCCACGCTGTGTCTGTGTTAGGAAAGGACTGCCATTAACTGTCAAGAATAACCTATAAATGCCCATCAATGCCCCCTATTAGTGCCACCTATCAGTGCCCCTATCAGTGCTTATCAGTAAATACTATCAGTGCCTCCTATCAGTGCCTCCTATCAGCGCCCACCAGTGCCTCCCATTGGTGCCCCCTAGTGCCTTCTCAGTGACCCTATCAGTGCCCCCTATCAGTGCCCACTAGTGCCTTCTCAGTGCCTCCTATCAGTGCCTCCCTTCAGTGCTCATCAGTAAATCCTATCAGTGCCTCCTACCAGTGCACACCAGTGCCTCCCATCGGTGCCCCCTATCAGTGCCCCCTAGTGCCTTCTCAGTGCCCCTATCAGTGCCTCCCTTCAGTGCTCATCAGTAAATCCTATTAATGCCTGCCATTGGTGTCCCCTATCAGCATCCTCTATCGGTCCCTTCTATTAGTGCCCCTATCAGTGTCCCCTATCAGTGCCTTCTATCAGTGTCCCCTATCAGTGCCAATCAGTGTCCTCTATCAGTGTACATCAGTGCCTTCTAACAGTGTTCCTATCAGTGCCTCTTATCAGTGCCCATCAGAGTCCTCTGTTTTCTCAGGACAGCACGGCTCTGAGTGGAGAGCATTTCTCAGGTAACAGCAGCACAGTGACAGTGTCATTGACAGTTTTATTCCCACTCCGTCCATCCTCTTTCACAGGCATGGGATGGCACAGGACACACAGCTGATCTGCTCCCCCTTTTCCCCCTCCTATGTGCTCGTGGGAAATGTGAGCTTGTTAGCTTCACACTTGGCTGCCCGTAGAACTACCCAAATAATCAAAAGTTTACATACCCTGGTGATTTTGGCCTGATAACATGCACACAAGTTGACACAAAGGGGTTTGAATGGCTATTAAAGGTAACCATCCAACTGTGATCCGTTTGCTTGTAATGAGTGTGTGTGTATAAACAGTCAATGAGTTTCTAGACTCCTGACAGACCCTTGCAACTTTCATCCAGTGCTGCACTGACGTTTCTGGATTCTGAGTCATGGGCAAAGCAAAAGAATTGTCAAAGGATCTGCGTGAAAAGGTAGTTGAACTGTATAAAGCAGGAAAGGAATATAAAAGGATATCCAAGGAATTGAAAATGCCAATCAGCAGTGTTCAAACTCTAATCAAGAAGTGAAAAATGAAGGGTTCTGTTGAAACCAAACCACGGTCAGGCAGACCAACTAAAATTTCAGCCACAACTGCCAGGAAAATTGTTAGGGATTCAAAGAAAAACCCACAAATAACTTCAAGTGAAATACAGGACTCTCTGAAAATATGTGGTGTGGCTGTTTCAAGATGCACAATAAGGAGGCACTTGAAGAAAGATGGGCTGCATGGTCAAGTCGCCAGAAGAAAGCCATTATTGCACAAATGCCACAAAGTATCCCGCTCATAATACGCCAAACAGCACAGAGACAAACCTCAAACCTTCTGGCAAAAAGTCATTTGGACCGATGAGACCAAAATTGAGCTGTTTGGCCACAATCATAAACACTACATTTGGAGAGGAGTCAACAAGGTCTATGATGAAAGGTACACCATTCCTATTGTGAAACACAGAGGTGGATCACTTATGTTTTGGGGATACGTGAGTTATAAAGGCATAGGAAATTTGGTCAAAATTGATGGCAAGATGAATGCAGTATGTTATCAAAAAATACTGGAGGAACATTTGCATTCATCAGCCAGGAAGCTGTGCCTGGGATGTATTTAGACTTTCCAACATGACAATGATCCAAAACTTAAGGCCAAGGAGACCTTTCATTGGCTACAGCAGAATAAAGTGAAGGTTCTGCAGTGGCCAGCTCAGTCTCCTGACCTCAACATCATTGAGCCACTCTCTGGGGATATCTCAAACGTGCCGTTCATGCAAGACAGCCCAAGAATTTACAGGAACTGGAGGCTTTTTGCCAAGAGGAATGGGCAGCTTTACCGTCTGAAAAGATAAAGAGCCTCATCCACAAATACCACAAAAGACTTTTATTGATGTTAAAGGGGGCAATACACGGTATTAAGAACTGGGGTATGTCAACTTTTGATCAGGGTCATTTGGGTAGTTTCTGTTGTGATTATGAATTAAAAAGAGTAAACACAGTTGATTGATAATAAATGGCTTCAGCCAAACACTAACCATGAGTGAAAGAAAAGTTTTTGTGTTATCATCCATATTCTCTGAAAAATGGGCAAGAAATCATAAATTCTGCCGGGGTATGTAAACTTATGAGCACAACTGTATATACACACACACACACACTCGTCAGCCATTTTATTAGGTACACCTGTTCAATTGCTTGGTAACACAAATTGCTAAGTAGCCAATCACATGGCAGCAAGATGTGGCGAAGACGATTCGCTGAAGTTCAAACCAAGCATTAGAATAGGGACGAAAGGGGACCTAAGTGCCTTATAAAGTGGCATGGTTGTTGGTGACATGGTTGACGGTATGGTCTGTGTATTTCAAAAACTGATGGCCTACTGGAATGTTCACACACAACCATCTCTCGGGTTTACAGAGAATGGTCCAAAAAAGAAAAAAATATCCAGTGAGTGGAAGTTTTGTGGACCAAAATCTGAGGAAATTTTCCAACACCTCTTTGGATCTATGCCAAAAAGAATTAAGGCAGTTCTGATGGCAAAACACCCTACCCTATACTAGGAAGGTGTACCTACAGTAACAAGTTGGTCGGTGAGTGTATATACAGTATATATATATAGTATAGTTGCTACAAAATCCACTTTGAAATGTAATTTTATTTCATTTTTATTTTCCATTCCATTTATCTGTGAAGATTCCCATTTATCCAGGTCATGGCAGAGCTAATAGTAGTTTGTCACATTCAACTGCACTTGTTCTTTATTTCTGAAGATCTTCTGTTCTACAGGCTGAGGTATGTTTGTGACACTCATTGGAACTGAAGAAGCTGCTTGGATAATCTACAATATGTCTTCAACATTACAGATCAAGTCCAGCTGAATTTTATTAACCATCTCTAGCTATTCCGTCTCAATTATGAATATCTAAAACTATAATTTTTTTTTCTCAGATTTTTATTTCATGATTTCATGGAACCAGCCTGTAGACAGGAATTCCCAGCATTCTTATCCCTCCCCCCTTATCCCCGCTCCTGCAATTGATTGGTATTTACCAGAAGTCTGCATACAATTTGAGGTCAGATTACTTGCATTTCTTAACCTTACTTCATAAGGAATTTCACTGTCAAAGATGGACTAAACACGTCTAATGAAATGGGATGCATTGCTTCCTATTATAACACTAGAACTGATCAGGGGTTATATTAGAGGCAGACCCTCTTACTTAACATTATGCTGAATGATTTCAGCAAGTGCGCTTGAATGTATCATGAAGAGTAGTGGTCTCCAAACTGTGGTCCATGGGTTGGATGCACCCTTTGCTTGCATTTTCTTTGGCACTTGGGGCACTATTCCTCCCACTGACACCAACAATGGGACACTATTCCATATACCGACATCAATGATGAGGCACTATTCCTTCCACTCACACTAACAGTGGGGCATAATTCCTCCCACTGACACCGATGGGACATTATTCATTCCACTGACATCAACAATGCGGCACTATTCCTTCCACTCACACTAATAAAGGGGCACTATGCCTTCCATTGACACCAACTATGTGGTACTATTCCATCCACTGACATCAACAATGAGGCACTATTCCATACACTGACACCAACAATGGGGTATCAGTCGTTCACTGACACCAAAGACAGGGCAGTATTCCGTCCACTGATGCCAATGATAGAACACTGTTCCTTTCACTGACACCAACAATGGGGCAATGAGTGGTTGCCATTGGAAGTAATATGATGGGTGCTCATTCCAGGCTGTGTATTGTAGTATATGGACCACAGCACTGACATCATGATCGCATTCTGCAGTTGAGTCTGGAGGGGTGGCGAGTATATGTGGAGTTAAGCTGGCCATAGATGGATCAAAATTTGATTGGCTGAACAGGAATCAGCTTATGCCAAATGGGAATGTTAGAAAAATGTTATTTAGTCAGTAGCTGCAACCAATCAGCTGCAGCGCTGATCTGTGTATTTAGACAGTGTAGGAATCCCCACTGTCAGAATATGATAGCCCAGCGTAGAGGATCCCCCAAACACCTCACTTGTGTGGATGGGAGAATCTGTCCGCTGACTTATCAAACAAAAAACAATCCATCTGTGGGCAACCTTAGTTCACCATTTAATTTTTTGTGAAAAGGTGAACTTACTCTTTAAGCAACAGAATCTCTTTAACCACTTAAGGACCGCCTTATAGCAGATATACTGCTATAGGCAACCATTTCATGCAGAATCACGTATATATACGTGATTTCGCACTTCCACCTAGGGGGCACACGGGCGCGCTGCCGGTGGGCCATTTCTGCTTTGATTACTCACAGCAGAAGTTGATCTGCGGGTGCTGGGCAATGGATGTCTGCCAGCACCCCGACCATCATCGGCCAGTACACAGAAAGGAGGTCTGCTTATGTAAACAAGACAGAGCTCTATTCTAACAGGGAAAAAGTGATGGATTTCGTGTCCCTGCAAAGCAGGGAATAAAATCCATTGCTTCCCTTAGTAAAAGCAGCACACAAATACACTGGTTATGTACACAGTTAACTCTTTGATTGCCCTAGATGTTTAACCCCTTCCCAGGCAGTGTCAATAGTACAGTGACAGTGCATATTTTTAATGGGTAAAAGCCTTGGGAGCTGCCACACTAAGCCTAAATTAACCTAAAGTAAACACAGGTGATATAACTATAATCTGCTGCCGCACCCTCAATGAGGTTATTAAACTAAACAACAATAGTCCATACATATGAAATTAAAGTGCTCGAGCTCCTCTGTGACTTTAAATTAATTCATGATAAGTGTTTAAACCAGAGGTCTCAAACTGGTGGCCCTCCAGCTTTCCAGTTTCAAAACTACAAGTCCCATCATGCCTCTGCATGTGGGAATCATGCTTGCAACTGTCAGCCTTGCAATGCCTCATGGGACTCGTAGTTTTGCAACAGCTGGAGGGCCACCAGTTTGAGACCCCTGGTTTAAACTAAACAACAAAAGTCCATATTAACATCAACCATGTGATAATTGTGCACACATAACCTCCACCGGGTGTACCCTCACCTTAGGGGCTTAAAAAATAAGCCTGTAACTGATAGCAATAACCTGAGAGATCCTCCTTTGCTTCCTTTATCCTATGCAAGTTTATGGAAAACCTGTATGGAACACAAGCCACCTGCTACTTCCGATAATAACTCAGCTCAGAAGTCACTATTTTCTCCTGTTATGTTGTGAGACTCTACTCATATACATCACATTCGGGAAATGACAGAGGCATGCAATAGCATTAAAATGTTTAAAAATGTTTCATTGCAAACAGAACTCCACATATGTACAACTCACATTTCAAATAAATAAAAATCACATTTAAAGTGCTATAGTGCTGAGGGGTGATAGAGTCACATGTGGTTCGGTTCTGCAGCCCTGGTTTATACGGCATTCCCCCTGTCCTATGCCAGCTCTGTAACACTTCCTAGTTACTCTCTCGTCAGCCGATCAAGCTCCTCCTACTGGTTTTGTCACAGTCTCGTGACTTCCTCTGGGAATACTTAAGTATTCGTATGAGTATTCACAGAGGAAGTCACAAGACTGTGACAAAACCGGTAGGAGGAGCTTGATCCATAGAGGACACCAGCTGGTCCACACAATCTTAGCTTGCAGTGAGGATACAGAGAAGATGGGAGGGACAGCTGAAGGCAGGATCAACCAGGTATATTTCACTCTACACAAAACAAATCTTTTAGTGGCTTTGGGAGTATGAACACTGTTATATAGCAGGTAATGAGAGTTTTTCATAGTTTGACTTTAACCACTTCAGCTCTGGAAGGTTTTTACCCACTTCAATTTTTTGTGATACGACACTGCGTTACTTTAACTGACAATTGCATGGCCGTGCAGCGTTGTACTCAAAAAAAATTGATGTCCTTTTTTCCCCACAAATAGAGCTTTCTTTTGGTGGTATTTGATCACCCCTGTGGTTTTAATTGTTTGCGCTATAAACAAAAAAAGACAGACAATTTAAAAAAAACAATATTTTTAACTTTCTGCTATAAAACACATCCAATAAAATATTTAAAAAAAAATCACATTTCTTAATCATATTTTTGTTAAAAAAATCCCAATAAGCTTATAATGATTGGTTTGAGCAAAAGTATAGCATCTACAAACTATGGGATAGATTAGTGTTTCCCAATTGTTTTCAGGGTTTCCCTCAGGTGAAACAGCTATGGTAATTATTAGGGCAACTGATCAAATCATCTGTGCAAAATAATGGAAAGCCTAAAAACATGATCTGTTGGTGCGCCTTGAGGACTGATAGATTTATGGACTTTTTATTTATTTTTTTATTGTTTTTACTAGTAATGGTGGCGATCAGCTATTTTTAGCTAGACTGCAACATTGCGACGGACAAATCTGACACTAATGCCGCATACACACGATTGGACTATCCCGTGGACTTGGTCCGGTGGACTCCAATCCGCCTGTGTGTGGGCAAAGTGGACTTTTTGTTCCCAAAAGTCCGGCAGACTTAGAAAGAAGTTTTGACTCAAAATTGTCCGCCGGACTGCAATCACAGAACATAGAGCATTGGAAGAAGATGGTCTGGTGTGATGAATCAAGTTTTCTTTTACATCATGAGGATTGCTGGGTATGTGTGCGTCGCTTACCTGGGGAAGAGATGGCACCAGGATGCAGTATAAGAAGAAGGCAAACCAATGGAGGCAATGTCTTGGTTTTGTGCAATGTTCTGCTGGGAAACCTTGGACCCAGTCATTCAGTAGCATTGCTAGGTGCGGGCAGGGGGTGCGGGCTGCACCCGGGTGACACTTGCCAGAGGGGTGACTGTTTACATCCAGTAAGGAGGAGGAGGAGCCCGAGCTGTTCTGAGGTCTGTACTGTACACTAGTTTATTATAAGTAGATGGACATGTGCAGGGGGCCGCTATGGGAGGGAAGAGGGGTGCCTATGCTGATGGGGGTCTGCACTAAGGGGGTGTCTATACTGCAGGGGTTTGCACTAAGGGAGGTGTCTTGTCTATATTGCGGGGGTCTGCACTAAGGGGGTGTCTTGTCTATACTGTGGGGGGCTGCACTAAATGTGGGATGTTTATACTGCGAGGGTCTGCACTAAAGGTCTCCAGCCAATCAACTGTCTGTGGGATGTGCTGGAAAAACACACGAGAGACCCCACCTTGCATCCTATGCTTTGTACACATGACCGGACTTTTCAACAGCAAAGGTCAGACGGAACTAATCCGCCAGATAATTTGATCGTGTTTGGGCTTCATCGGACCTTTGCTGTCTAAAAATCAGAGAGACTTTAGATTTAGAACATGTTTCAAATCTTTCTGACGGACTCGAGTCTGGTTGAACAATCAGTTCGCCTTTATGCTAGTCCGACGCTAGGGCAGCTATTGGCTACTGGCTATGAATTTCCTTATTCTAGTCCGGTCATATGTCATCACGGTTGAATCCGTCGGACTTTGGTGTGATTGTGTGTGGCCAAGTCCATTCGTTCAGAAAGTCAGTCGGAACTCCGCTGAAAAGTCAGTCGGGAAGACCGTCAGACCTAGTCTGCCGGAAAGCCCGGTCGTGTGTACTCCGCATTATAGGACTTAAGCTTAATACACACAATCAGAAAATCGGATGAAAAATACTGCTTTCAAAGCCATCGTACGATAAGCCCACGACAGTTCATCCAAAATTATCCGAAAGGACAAAACAAGAAAAATTTTCTTGTATGCATTCATATTTGTGCCACTCAAATGCATTATTTTAAATTTTTCTATATTAAACCTCACTTGCCATGTAGTTGCCCACCCCATTAATTTGTTCAGATCTTTTTGCAAGGTTTCCACATCCTGCAGAGAAGTTATTGTCCTGCTTAGCTTAGTATCGTCCACAAATACAGAGATTGAACTGTTTACCCCATCCTCCAAGTTGTTTATGAACAAATTAAATAGGATTGGTCCCAGTCCCCACTGATTATATTATAATGATCGATGTGCATGTGTGTGCATAAAAAATAAAGAGCAAAAATTGTATAAGCATAAAATAAATGTTGACTTATGTGATAATAGCTTTTCTAAATTAAAAAAATATATAATTCTCGTTTGGAAAAACTCCCCCAAAATAATCTCAAAACAACAGTGGCGAAATTAAAGAGACGCCAGAATTGGCAACAGAATAACTGAAATCGTTTGACTGACATTGATAAACAGAGCAACTCCCACATTGTCATTTCCTGTAATAATGGGGGAAAAGTATTAGCGTTTTTTCTGTCTGTACAAAGATAAATCCCTATGACCTTCTGTCCTCTTTTTCCAGACTTGGTAACAAAGTAATATTGCAACATGCATAGAATCTTGTGTGCTCTGTATTGCTCTTCATTCAGTAGCTGACTTTGTTCCATTTCCCCGCTGTTACACCATACCACACTGTGCTCTTCCAGTGCAAGAGTATTGCTCACATATGTAACTGTCACCACAAATCTGCAAAAGATGGTGTTTGTGGGTAGATACTAGCTTTTAGCAAACCTCTGTATCAAACACGCTGCTGCAAGGTATGTTTCATTGCATCACCTCTGCAAAATAATATGGTGCAGAGCTCATTATTTGTGCGATTCTGCATATCTATGAAACTCACTAGGTACATCTGTCAGTTCCAGGAATAAAACTAAAGTTGATGTTTTATAAAACTGTGGAAACAGAATTAGTATGCCAATGGTGACAAGTACAGAGTGTTTTTTTTTTTTTTTGTGGCAGTATTCCAAAATTTTAAAGTGTTTCTTTAAGTGGGATATACACTAGTAGATTTTAAAATTAATATTCGTATGACCATTCTTAGAAAAATTCTCAGTACATTCGATGACTTGACAAATGTCCTTTGAAACAACTACAATTTTTTATTTTTTTTTAACAATCAGTTTTGGAAATAACCACTTCAGCTCCGGCAGGTTTTACCCCCTTCCTGACCATTTTTTTGTGATACGGTACTGCGTTGCCCTTAACTGACAATTGCGCGGTCGTGTGACACTGTACCCAAATAAAATTGATGTCCTTTTTTTCCCCACAAATACAGCTTTCTTTTGGTGGTATTTGATCACCTCTTTTATTTTTTTTGTGCTCCAAAATTTGGAAAAAATATATTTTTTTACTTTCTGCTATAAAACATACCCAATAAAAAAAAAAAAAAATCGAATTTCTTCATCAATTTAGGCCAATATGTATTCTGGTGCATATTTTTTTAACCAATTTCTCTTTATTAAGTTTTTTAAACACAAGTTTACAGTGGCTTTCACAAATCAAAAAAACCCATCGTCTCATACATATATAATAAAAACAAAGCCATATACAATATTCGAGTTACTACAGGCTTTCCTACTTAACTATCCCTCAGCCCCCCTCCCCAGCCCTCCCCCCCACCTCGAGCACGCGCTGTTTGTCCCAGCCACCTCAATCATGGTTGGCTGGTTGGGAGGTCCTGGCCGCCATGAGGAGAAAAAAAAAAAGAGGTAGAGGAGTAGCACCCACAGAAAAGTCCACCAAAAGGGGGTGGAAAGGTGGAAAGCCCCCCCCCCCCCGCGGCCACGAACCAAACTAGCAGGTTCTGGGTCTATCCTTCGGCAACCCCACTCAAGGGGTAACCCATATCACTCAACCAGGGGTTCCATAGTGCCCTGAATTTCTTTAAATTATTTTGCTTTATGAACATCGCTCGTTCACACCAGATTGTGGAGTTAATTGCATTTGCCCATGCTTCCAATACAGGAGGGTTTTTGGCTTGCCAGTTTATTGCTATTAACCGCCTAGCCTGGTACAGGCACCTTAGTATAGACGTCCATGTTGGAGAATGAATTCTACCCTCCTCTAGGATGCCCAATAAGCAAACCTTGGCCTCTGGTTTCAGAGTGGTCTTAAAAGTCCTATTTATTCTCTGTACAATTTCCATCCAATACCTGTACAATTTTGGGCATTTCCACACCATGTGAAGAAGGTCACCTGGTGCCCCACATCTGGGGCATTCATCCCTGGGTTTCCTACCCATTTTCCACATCTTATGGGGGGTATGGTATGCTCTATGTATAAGAAAACAAGTGAGACATTCGCTGTGATGGAGATATGGAAACCAAACTTCCTTGTTCAAGTGTCTCGTCCCATTGCTTCTGGGTTATCGGCCCCATATCCCCTACCCATCCACGCCTGCTCTTATCGGGTCCCTCCCCCTTCAAGGTTCTATCCCTAAGTTTTATGTATAGCCTAGAGATCTGGCCCTTTGCCTGCCTTCGGTCAATAAGGCCCTGGAACAGGGAAGTTTTGGTCCTTTCAATAACTAGTGACCCATACTGTGCTAGAATTCCATGCCTCAGTTGCAGGTATTTATAAAACGTCTTGTTGGAGATACTAAATTCTTGCCTAAGGTCTTCAAAGGATTTCATAAGATTCCCTTCATATAGTTGCACTAGCCTACTAATCCCCTGCCGCTCCCATTCCAAGGATCTATCTATGCTGCTTAATTCAGCCAGGTTTCTATTGTACCATAGAGGGGTATAATCGGTCACTCCCACATAACCCATAAGTTGCTTTACTGTCCGCCACACCTTCCCCACTAGTGCATTAGTAGGGCACCTATGAGCAAATGAGTCAGCTTCCAGAACTTCAACCAATGATTTATGCGGGGCATTATCAGTCATCAATTTATGATTTGGGCACTCTCCACTTTGAAGCCCAGCCCCAGCTAAATGCTGGAGTTGAGCTGACAAGAAATATGATCTCAAATGTGGTATCGCCATTCCTCCTCTCTTGACCGGGAGCTGCAGCGTCTGTAGCCTAATCCGAGCTTGCCCTTTCTTCCAAGCTAGATCACGAAATAGCGATTCTGGTGCATATTTTTAGTTAACAAAATCCCAATAAGTGTATATTGATTGGTTTGCACAAAAGTTACAGCATCTACAAACTATGGGATAGATTTATGGACTTTTTTTTTTTTTTTATAAATTTTACTAGTAATGGTGGCGATCAGTGATTTTTAGCAAGACTGCGACATTGCAGCAAACAAATCTGACACTTTTTTGAGGACCAGTGACACCAATACAGTGATCAGTGCTAAAGAAAATGCACTATCGCTGTATAAATGACACTGGCAGGGAAGGGGTTAACATAGGGCTCCTAGGGAATGCTTTCTAACTGTGGGGGAGTGGATGAACTGGATAAAAAGAGATATTTGTGTTTCTGCTTACCGTATTTATCGGCAGATAACATGCACTTTTTCCCCCTTAAAATCGGGGGAAAGTCGTGGGTGCGTGTTATACGCCGATCCCCACTGTCTGTGAGTCAAAAATACCGAGCACCGCCGAAAAATACTGAGCGCCGCCGAACAAGACAGAGCCGACTGCTCGGCTCCGCTCGTAGTCCCGCCTCCCTGCTGTTTCTGGAGCGAGCGCTGCCGAAAAAGACAGAGCCGACTGTACTGTGTGCTCGGCTCGGCTCGTGCTCGTCTTTTTCGGCGGCGCTCACTCGGTCTGTCTCGGCGGCGGGAAATTTAAACACAGGCAAAGCTGCAAACGGCGCTGGGCAAGCTGCAAATGACACTGGCAAGCTGCAAATGGCACTCGGCAAGGCTGCAAACGGCGCTGGGCAAGCTGCAATTGACACTCTGCAAGGCTGCAAACAGCGCTGGGCAAGCTGCAAATGATGCTGGGCAAGCTGCAAATGACACTGATCATTCTGCAATGATGGACAAGGCTGCAGATGCACACTGATAAGTCTGCATTGACGGGCATTTAAATGTAAGTTTTTTTTTTCCTTAAACTTCCCTCCTAAAACTTTTTTCCTTAAAATGCCTTCCTAAACTTGGGGTGCGTGTTATACGCCGGTGCGTGTTATACCCCGATAAATACGGTAGTTTAAACATGAGATCTCTCTTTTACTCCATGACAGAACAGCGGTCTGCCTTGTTTACATAGGCAGACTGCCATTCTGCCTTTCCTTGAAGCGATCGAGGGGTCCCAGTTGCAATCATGGCTGCCGAAGCTTCTGATTGGCGCCCCAAATGGCGTGCACAAAATCAAGTACAGGTACGCAGTATATATGTGGCGGGTGGTCCGGAAGCATTTAAAGTAGAAAGTAGAGCAAGGGAGGGTTGTAACCTCTGTCAAATATTTTTTTAGCCATGTGTCACATTGCGGAGATTTCCCTTCACTTCCTGTCCCATAGTCAAACAGGAAGTGAGAGAAAATCCCTGCAAATTAAGGGAATTCCTTGGGGACCCCAGATCACCAGAACTAGTTTCACCATTGGAAGACTTCCCCTTTATTGCTTTTCTGGGGACATACAAAAAATGTGGGATTTTCTTTTACTTTCACTTTCAATGATAATGGTAAACAGGACAAATAGACAAAGTGAATCTCCCTAACGGGGACACAGACATCAATAAAAACTAAGAAGTGTTCTAATCCCTCTCCACTTTATACAAAACTAGAAAAAATGTTCTGCCTTTAGTTATACTTTGATGTAATCTCCCAAACAAAAACTACATATACCATAGAAAGCTCTGTATGCGGCCCAACACAAAATCTAAACTTACTTTAAAATGTTGATTTTTTTTGAGGGGGGGGGGTTTGGTTAAAATGCATTTACAATTAGCAAACGCATGCGGCCAAAGAAAAATGTGACAGTATCCCTTTACTGGACTTTTATAAGTTTTATCTTCAAAAAGAAAAATCTTCAACTCTTCATAATCACGCCTTATTCATGTCATCATTTTTCGGCAGCATCTATATTTGTGAGCAACTATCACTAAGTGTGAAATATCGCACTCGTTTTATGTTGCCTTCTTTTACTTTTATATTTAAAAAATTTACAAAAAAATAAATGTTTACTCAGATAGGAATATTATCTGTATGAGTGATCAAAAAGTTGTGATCTACCAGACTTTTTCTGCTCATCAGCTATCCTTAGACCCATTTCACACTGGGGTGTTTTTCAGGCGCTTCCGGGCCTGTAATGCCACATACACACGATCGGAATTTTGGCCAGCAAAAGACCAATGAGAGCTGTTCATCGGAAAATGTGACCGTGTGTATGCTCCATCGGAATTTAGCTGGCCGAATTCCCGCCAGCAAAAATTTGAGAGCATGTTCTGAATTTTCCCAATGGAAAAACTTTCTATCAAAAATTACGATCGTGTGTATGCAATTCCGATGCGCAAAAACTCACGCATGCTCAGATTCAACTATGAGACGGAAGCTATTGGCTACTGGCTATTGAACTTTCTTTTTCTAGTCCCGTCGTATGTTTTGTACGTCACCGCGTTCTTGACGGTCAGAATTTGGTGTGACCGTGTGTAGGCAAGACAGCTTGAGCGGAATTGCGTTGGGAAAACCATCAGACCTTTTTCCGACCAAAATAAAGTGCCTGTAAAGCGCCTGAAAAACACCTCTTCTGCAGTCCCAGTGTTGAGTGCATTCACACTGGGGCGCTGCGCTGGCAGGATGTTAAAAAAAAGTCCTGCAAGTAGCATCTTTGGGGTGGTGGAGGAGCGGTGTATACACCGCTCCTCCACCACTCCTGCCCATTGAAATTAATGGGCATCTGTAAAGCACTTCAGCAGTGGAGCTACACTGGTGCATTAACCCTTTATTTGCCCGCTAGCGCGGGTTAAAAGCGCCCGCTAGCAGCCAAATAGCGACGCTAAAACAACGGTAAAGCACAGCTAAAACTAGCAGCATTTTACCATCAACCCCTGCCTCAGTGTGAAAGCAGCCTTATTCTTAGTGTGAAGAAATTAATTATTCCCACGCTACCTGTGGCTATAGGGATGAGTATACCTGTTGCAGTAAACACCCTATTGGTCAACCATAACCAACAAAATAAATAGGATAAAAATTAATATTTGGTGTTGCGCTCTAAGTTATAACTAAAATAACAGTAATATATAGAAAGCGTTGTAGGAACCAAAGTAAATATAGAAAGTGGAAACAAGATCAAGTCCTAAATTCTGATCAAACAATGGTATAAACAACCACTAGATATGGATACATTCTAATATATAAAGTGCAAGTGATGAAAGTGACAGAAGGGACACATAATCTTAAAATTGAGTAATAATAAGGTGCTAGTAATAAAAAATGTCCAAATATAAAACTCTTCAAATAAATATTAGAGTGATCAAAAATAGTGTCCATATAAGAGCGTGAAATGAAGCTGTGAAGTGCTGCTCTGGTTGACACTCTGTGCAGAGAATGTTAATGGTGACTTGGTGGTTGATTTCTTCAGTGCAATTACACCTATGTGTGGAATAGCCCCTTACCTTACTGCTGTAAGGTAACAGCTTTAGAAATTACAATAGCAGCCAGCGAAATCCAGACTCCTGCAGTAGATAGCTGGGGGTTTTCTCCTTTGTGCAGCTCAGTAATGCATGAAAAAAAGGGGAAGATTTCCGGATCCAGTAACAATGTATATAGGGGAAGAAATAAGGGGGCCCAGATCGTGAAGTATGTTGAAACTTGAATTTATTTATTTAAAATAACAGCCTGTTTGGTACTCACGTTAAAAAACACGCAAACAAACACAGCACCATGAGCGGTGAGCTCGCAACCTAACGTCACTTCCAGGGCCTATCTGTTCCAACGCGTAGCGTCGCGGTCACATGACTTCATCATTCCCTGATGAAGTCACGACACAAAGTGTCAACCGGAGCAGCTCTTCACAGCTTCAGTTCACTTGCTTATATGGACACTATTTTTGATTGGAGCACTCTAATATTTATTTGAAGAGTTTTATATTTGGACATTTTTTATTACTAGCACCTTATTAGTACTCAATTTTAAGATTATATGTCACTTCTTCTGTCAATTTCATCACTTGCACTTTATATATTAGTCTAGTGGTTGTTTATACCATTGTTTGATCAGTATTTAGGACTTGATCTTATATGTGTCCACTTTCTATATTTACTTTGGTTCCTACACACTTTCTATATCAAAGAAGTTTTTTATTGAGACTATAAAACAATTCAGTTTGAAAAAAGAAGACTTCCAATTACCGGTATACTATAATAAAAGTTTGTTGCACCATAACATAGCAATGCCCTGACAGGCCAAGTATAGAATAAGCCATCCCAAAAAAAAGGGATCAATCAGAAATAAAGATCTTTGACCCAGATAACAAAATTTCAAGTAAGAAAAAAAGAAACTAAATATACTCTCAGCGGCATTAATTATAATTATCCATCTGGACACTGTAATAGTCTCAACTGAATGATTATCCTGGGCTCAGCCCAGGCATATTGAACCAAGGGGCCCAAAGCCTCTCAAACGTGCCTTGCCGTCCCCTACTGCATGTTGATATGTATACCGTTCAAGGAGAAGGGTATTCCCCATATAAGTCAGCCATGTTTTAATGGTTGGTGGTGTTACAGATTTCCAGCCTACAAGAATCCCTTTCCTGGCCTGAAATAAGGCACAAACAAAAGCTAATCTAGTTATCTCCTCCCGAACCGCCTTCTCAAGAACTCCCAGCAAACAACAGATCAGGTCCAGAGGTACAGCAGTTTGAAAAACACAATTGAGAGTTGATAGTATCAATGAAGCTTTGGCCAACTCCAGAGGAGATGAATGAGGTGTCCAGGTACCCGCCTACATTTACCACACAAAGGATCCGTAAGCTTGCCCATTTTATAAAGTTTAAGGGTGTATAGTGCACTCAGAGCAGGATGTAAAGTTGTAACAATTTTTGGGAGACACTCAGAGGGCATATGGTGACCGACTGAAATGCTTCCTCCCATTGATCCCCTGTCAATAACCCAAGGTCCACCTTCCACTGGGACATCACCTTAGGTAGGTGGGTCGTTAAATATTTTGTTAAGAGCATATGATAACATTGGGACATAAATCCTTTAGTTTCTGAAATACAGTAGATTGGAGTAGGTGAAAAACAGGGGTAGGTGGCTGCATCCAACCTCCCACATTACCCTTGGTTTGGACCTCGTGTTGCAACTGTAAATACTGATAAAACATGGTAGAGGGCAAATCAAACCTGTGACATACACTGTTCGAAATATGTTCATTTGAGAAACGTTTTCCATCCTTCTCCTTTGAATTTTCTTATCACTATGGTCAAGCGCAAACATCAATTTGACAGCACTATTGAGTGAAAAATTTTACAACTGTTCTTATAAAAAAAAATCATGTAAAATTCTACTAGTGTATGCCAGTTTAAGTCACAAATACTTTTTAAGAAACTCATCAGGTCTACAATAGTTTTACTGTTGTCTGATGAAGCAAAGGTGTATCTGTCAGACATTTTCCTAAAATTATGTATACACTTGGAATCCATAAACCTGGGTGAATCAGTGATGGAGAAGAAGCTATGTGTCCTTGCAGAAAGCATGCAACTTTTAAACCAAATAATTAATGTATTATATCAAAAGAGGCATCGACTCAAAAAAGTGAAGCATAATTTTCCACCTTTACAAGGCATTGATGTGATCTCATCTTGAATGTACAGTTCAGTTTTTGGCATAAGTTCACAAAAAGGATGTCTTGGAATTGGAAAGGGTACATAGAAGGGCAGCAAATTTATAGGAACATGAAATACTAAAGTTAAGATAATAGAATAAGTGAATTTGAATTAGTTTCTAGACTAGCCTTTCTTAACCTTTTTAGCCCAGAGGAACCACTGAAATAATTTAGACGTCTCAAGGAGCCCAAGGTAAAAAATATTTTATCTACAGATCACATTACATTAGTTTGATCAGTAAGTTGAAAACTTTTTTAAATAGAAGTATTAAGAAAATGGCATAACTAGAGTATTTAACGCCCAAAACAAATTATTTTACAATATTCACCTGCTCTATATGATAATAATATGATAATAATAAATAAGGCAAGGAATGGTGGCAAGGCAAAAATAAAAAAAAATGGTGAAAATGGTAGTGTCTCCTGGAAAAGTGTCCTCATACATTGGTCGTCAGTGGAGAAAAGCCCCTCTTCATTGGTCACCCATGTAGAATTGACCTCTTACGTTGGAAGTCAGTAGGATATTACCCCCTTACTTGGTGGGTATTGTAGATTGCAGATCAAACTGCCACTGCTTACTGCTCAAAAAACCCTTACCAACCTCTGGAGAAACCCTGGTTGAGAAAGACTATTCCAGACTGTTTAAGGTAATAAAGAGATGGCTCCATTGTAGCTCTGGCTGTATGTTTAGGGTTGTTGTCCTGCTGGAAGGTGAATCTCCGCACCGGTCTCAAGTCTTTTGCAGACTCTAACAGGTTTTCTTCTAAGATTGCCCTGTATTTGGCTCCATCATTCTTCCCCATTACCTCTGACCAGCTTCCCTGTCCTTGCTGAAGAAAAGCATCCCCATCCCATGATGCTGTGATGCTACATACTTCCAAACTGTCCCTGATTTGGAGGGACTGTCCCTGATTTGGAGCAATATCCCTCTGTCCCTCTCCCCCCCTCATTTGTCCCTCATTTTGGTCTGATCTATATAGATGTATATAGATGCAGTTTTTATCTTTCAAAAAAGTGTTTCCCAGTGCTGAACCTTTATTCAAATTCTAAATTGCTGCATTTGTACATTTTAAAACCAATATAAAGGAATAGTAGAGGTAAAAAAAGCCCTTGTGCATGTAATTGACCTTTTTTTTTTGTTATATCTCCTTTAAGGGGGTGTGGCAGGGGCATGTCCTATGCTACATATGTTTGCTAGTAGTTGTCCCTCATTCCCATCTCAAAATGTTGGGAGGGATGGATGCTACCATGGTTCACTGTGGGGATGGTGTGTTCAGGGTGATGTGCAGTGCTAGTTTTCCCCCCACACATAGCGCTTTGCTTTTAGGCCAAAAAAAGAAATTTTGGTCTCATCTGACCAGCGCACTTTCTTCCACATGGCTTCCACAAATGGGACTTCTTATGACTTTCTTTTAACAATGGCTTTATTCTCACCACTCTTCCATAAAGGCTAGATTTGTGGAGTGCACGACTAATAGTTGTCCTGTGGACAGATTCTCCCACCTGAGCTGTGGATCTCTGCACCTCCTCCAGAGTTACAATGGGCCTCTTGGTTGCTTCTCTGATTAATGCTCTCCTTGCCAGTCAGTTTAGGTGGGCAGCCGTGTCTTGGTAGGTTTGCAGTTGTGCCATACTCATTCCATTTTCGTATGGTGGATTGAACAGTGCTCCATGAGATGTTAATAGCTTAATCCTGCTTTAAACTTCTGCACAACTTTATTCTTGGCCTTCATTATGCTGTTTCTTCACTAAGGTTCTCTAACAAACCTATGATGGCCTCACAGAACAGCTGTAATTATACTGAAATTAATTACAGAAAGGTGGACTCTATTTACTAATTAGGTGATTTCTGAAGGCAATTGGTTCCACTAGATTTTAGTTAGGGGTATCAGACAACATTTTTTATAAACTGACAGCTGAAAGGAGATGAGTTTTTAACAGACACACTGTAATATGAACCTGATGTCTAAGGTTTATATACTTTGAGCTGTTATTGGGTGCATTACATTGGGGGAGATTATAGTTGAATCAAGTAATGGCCTTGTGATTGTTGTTGACCACATACCACCAATTCATATTGCTCCCCCCTAAAAAAAAACTCAAGCTCCAACAGCCTGTCTCACAATGTCGGCCCTCATGTAGATAGTTAATTAGAAATAAATTTGCCACATTTACAGGTGATTTGCAATGAAGCCTTCCCATTTGGTTATATATAGTATAAAAAAGTCCATGATTGCTGCACTTCTGGTTTTATTGAGAAAAAAGTAACACTGTATTTGGTGGGGAGATCTTAAATATTTGGAATTTGAAACACACTGTTATTTATTTATTTATTCAATCAAACTTTTTTCCATTAATTATACATTTTTACAAAAGAACACGGTTTTTGCATTGGTACACAGTTATACATGGTTAATATTAAATAGACCCTGTCAATTTATCTATTCAGCCTACCCTCCTAACACACAGTGATCCAGGTATAACTTGCAGTGTCACTTTAAGCTGAGATAAAGATCTCCCCGCCAGTTACAGGGATAGGTGCAAATGCACCATTCAGGGGTGTTGAAGCATCATCAGAGAAAATACTGAGCACCACTCACTGACCCAATACATTAATATGTGAATGAGTGTGGCCATAGCCAGTGCTTCTCCAGCCACACCCCTGACATGTTTACCCCCTGCACAAGGGGGCTTGGTCATCTCTGTGACCAAGACCTGGTGCGCAGGGCAAAACGTGTCAGAGGGCATGACTGTAGTAGTACTGTCTGAGGCTACACTCATTCACATTTGCATGCACTAGGTCAGCAAGCTTTCTCTGATCAACCTCCTAATACCCTATACTTATCTCCCTCCACTGCTCCTTTCTTCATTGCAGCTGCTGCAAAATAGTCATTGTCAGCTGGTGTCAGATCACCCCCTCAGTCATGTAACAGTACTCAGGCATAGCAATTGGCCAGTAGACCTAAGAATTGTATTATGGGAGAAGGTCAAATGCTTCCCCATACTTGCAAGCAATAAGGTATTTTTTTCTGGCAGTCATGGAAAAGGCAGCATTGGGGATGACTCTAGGGCTAGGCCAGGGGTCTCCAAACTTTCTAAACAAAGGACCAGTTTAATATCCTTTAGACTGAAGGGGGTTGACTGTGGCCATTAGTAGTAGAACAGTGGGAATAAACAGTGCCCCATCTTTGGTGTCAGCGGGAGGAATTGTGCCCTATCGTTGGTGCTATTGGGCCCCATTGTTGGTGTCCTTGGAAGTAATTCTGCCCCATTGTTGGTGTCCTTGGAAGGAATTCTGCCCCATTGTTGTTGTTATTGGGAGGAATTCTGCCCCTTGAATGGTGTCAGTGGGGGAAATTATGCCCTATTGTTGGTATCAATTGATGGAAATGGTGCTCCACGGGCCGGATAAAAATAAGCAAAGGGCTACATTTGGCCCCCAAGCCACAGTTTGGAGACCACTGGGCTAGGCATAAGGGGATCTAGGGTGTATAAAACAGAGCCTGTCACTTTGTCCTAAATAGGGTATCCATTTCCATATGTAGTGTAAATTAATAAAATAAATAAAAGAACTTTAATTTTCCTTTAATGTTACAGTTGTGAAAAAAAAAAAAAACATTTCTGTGTGCAGATTAGACTTGTACACAATGGAAAATTTTGTTTCGTTTCGTTGTCATTCGTAAAATACATAATTTCGTTCTGTTATATTCGTTATATTACGTTAATACATTTTTGGATAATTTGTTATTTCTGTAGAGTGTCGACATTCGTTATACTGAATCTTGAATCATGTTGAATTAATTTGTTATATGCGCTATAATTTTGTTTGTATTAGTTGAAATTCAATATTTATGTATGTATATATATTCGTGATAATGATTCGTAGTTTGGAAAGTTGTTTGTTTATTGAATCTTTTAACACACACAATGACAATATCTCTTCTCCTCGGCTCAAATATAATACAACACCCTTCTCACTCAGTTCTCAGGAATGCACTTTGCCAGTAATCCAACCTCCAGCACAAAATTAGTCAGCTGATTGGACTGTAAGATGTACTTTGAGTTGACCTTTTGTTTCATTAGATCTTTAACAAATTACTGAATCATGTCGAATTAATTCGTTATATCCGCTATCATTTCTTTCGTATTCATTGAAATTAGTTGTTTTTTATTCGGATATTCTGATGCATCCGAATATCCGAAAGATGCAAAATTCGGCCGAATTTCGATTTGCTACGAAACAAATTGTACAAGCCTAGTGGCATCTCTCCACTATCTAACGTCTATACTTACTGTTGATCACTGAGATTGCCAAGCTTACCTACGTACACAAATTCATACCGTGACACTTTGAAACATTGTCTTTTTTTTTAACAAAACTACCCTGTTGGCAATGTTGGCGATTATATCTGCTGCAGACTTTTCTTCCTTGAACTTGTTCATATATGATATTTAAAAAAAGAAAACAGACAATCACAGGAAACCATTTCCATTATCATAGAATTTATTTTGCTTTCGGCATAAACAACACAGTAGTGCTGATGCTGGAGAAGAACATTGTGACAGCTCGGAGACAGCAAGTGCTGAGCCAGCGGAACTGTTAAAAGTCAGTATATATTATCATTTATCAGTGGTCCACATATGAATAGATGCATGTTACACACAACTAGGAGAAGTGTATGTCCTTTATTTTATTCCAGTTTCCATTTACTAATGATTGCACATTTACAAATAACATGGTTGGTAACATGCTTAGAATAATTTGTATTCAAGCTAGCAACAGTTAAAGGTTAAAGGTTTTTTTGTTTTTAAGGTAATGTGTTTTTCTTCTTTCCATTATACTGAAAATTTCTGCAGCTGAACCCATACTGTATAGCTCCTACAGAGTTCCCACTTTGCTTACCTGGTGATAGCCTGGTTTAATAAAGTGTCAGTTCTGTAGCCCACATTCACACTGGAGTATTTTTCTGCTCATTTCCTTATGCCTGACTATACCCAATATGCAGAATCACATTCTTTCTAAATATCCCTGTTCACACTTGTAAGCTCAGCCACTTGATACACATGCAAAAATTCTTGTAAAATGCATATAATATACTAGTAAAATACCTGTAAATATCTGAAACTTTCACTGCAATGACCACCAGGATGGGGGGGGGGGGGGGGGTTCACCCCCAGGGAACACCAATATGAGGGTGGGGGCTAATGGTACAGACACCAACGTTGGGATTCATTTTTGCTTTCACTTATGATGATTACATTTTTTGGGTGTTGAGGTCAATGGGCTGCTAAACTTGACGCCATGCACCTGAAATTGCACTGTTAATGTGCAGCCCTTTGGGAGCCACTTTTAAGACCCCCCATAATTTTCAAGTTGACCACCACTGGACTAAGGTCCAGGGGAACTTGAATTAGGGTCATGTGACTGTCGATACTCCAATCCTCTTCTCTCTAAATGTATACAGGGTTGCCAGATCATCATGTACAATTCAGGGCCAGTGGTGTCCTACATTGCGCTTGATGATGTTGGTGAGAATGGCGGTGGCATGACTAGAGAAGGATGGCTTTGGGGGACCAGTCGCCACTACTGAAACCTGTGGAGAGGAAGGCTACAGGACCATTAATTTAGGTAAATAATCTTCTCTTTTTGAACCCTCATCTTGTAAACTGTGTGTATTGGGATGCATTTACATGCACATGAAATTTAATGGCATCCCAGTCTTAGTCCGTAGGCTTCAGTATTGAGTTGGCCCACCCTTTGCAACTATAACAGCTTCAACTCTTCTGGAAAGGCTGTCCACAAGATTTAGGAGTGTCTTTATAGGAATGTTTGACCATTTTTCCAGAAGCACATTTGTGAGGTCAGGCACTGATTATGCTCACATAATTTGTAATAAAAACATCTTTGCCGTTCTGAAGCCTCCCTCCAACCACTTTGCATATTATTTTATATATACTGTGATTCTGTACTTGCAAAATATGCTGCAGAAATGTCCCTCCTCTAAGTCCAGGCTGCATCCATTTTAACTGTGGGCAGCTGAAGCTGCTGCCTTTTCACTTCCTGGATTTACACAGACACACAAAGGCAAACCTCTACAGCCCTTCATCTCTCATTTTCCCTCTTATGATTCATCCCCCCTCCCTTCCTACATGAGTGAGAGAGAGAGCTGTGCATGTCAAAAGCCTAGGCTTTTTACCAGACAAGAAACAGGAAGTGGGCTGTAGAAGGTATTTACTGGCAGAAAAAAAAAGTTTTACTATCCAAAGTTACATAGTAGTTACATAGTAAGGTTGAATAAAGACGCCAGTCCATCCAGTTCAACCTGAGTGAGTATCTACAATTGTCCCTATCCATGTACGCACACTCATATCATTCCCTACCCTCAAGGAGCCCACAATCCAAGGTCCCCATTCATATACTAGGGCCAATTTTGGATAGAAGCCAATTAACCTACCTGCATGTCTTTGGAATGACAAAGGAAGTTAAAGCAACAAGGGCAGAAGATTTAATAGATGGAAAGTTGAAAAATTACTCAAGGTCTGCTTTAATTATGTTGTTCCTGATAATTATTTTAGGTCATTGAGCAATGACAATCTCCTTACTTCTTTTAGTCCTGGCACCATTTAAAATCTACAGTCTCTATCACAGCCATAAAAAGCACACACCTACTGTACAGGTATATGGACACCTTTCCAAAATTTTGCATTACAGTGTTACTAGTGAAGAGTACTATTAATTCTACAGCACTTAAAGACATTTTGGTAATTATGTGCTTCCAACCTTGTGACAGCAAAAGAGGAAGGTCTCTTTCCTGTTCCACAAGGTCAGCTCCATAAAGACATGAATTGATGAGTTTAGTGTGGAGGAACTCAAGGCACCTCCACAGAACATCACCTCCTTTGATACCTATGAAATGAAAGGCCGATTACGAGGCAAGTCTTCTGTACAACATCAGTAACTTCACAAATTCTCCTTTGGTCGAAAGTCACACATTTTCACAGACACACTCCAAAATCTTGAGGACATTTTTCCTTTAAGAATGGGTTACTGTTAAAACTACAACAGAAGGGACCATTTCCAAATAATGTCCACTTTTTTGAAATGGGATGTCCAGAAGCTTATATAGATGTGATAGTCAGGTTCCTACAGACTTTTGGTCATATGGTGTACATGGTTAAGTATTGTGCTCTTAAATTAAATAAACAGTTCTCAATGAGAACTGAACCACAACTTTTTTAAGGTATGTGGAGTGAATATGTGTTGGAAGTACTATCGGAAGGTGGTTATGGGGGGGGTGAGGAGGAGAGATAACTACTAGTGGAGACATACAAGTGAATAGTAAAAAATTTTGAAAATACAAAGGAGGGACCCATAGGATCCTCTTAAATACATAAATACATTAAAGTAAGGATACACAGCATAAAATCACGTAATTATGATTGAACACAGTATGTACAAACGAGGACGGTTAAGGGACAATATACTCACCAAGTTAACCATCGGACGTATTTCCATTTTTTTTTTAATGTTCACTAACGCTAAAGCACAAGGGTGTAAAAAAAGCACATAAAGAAGGGAAATAACACTTGGGGAAAATTAAGGACTCCCATTCTGGGTGTTTCTTTTTTGTTTTTTTTGTTTTTTCTCTCCTCCTCTAGTAACCCCCTGGCCACCTTCCACCATCATATAGCAGTGATGGATATGTATGTAAATGTGGAGATATTGAAGGATTTGTTTATGCTTTGATTTCTTATATTTGTTTGTTATTTGTTTGTCACTTTTGTATAAGAGAAAAATAAATAATAAAAGATGAATTAATACAAAAAAAATGAAATAAACAGTAAATAAATCATATAAACAAGTGAGTCTAAGAGTCACAAAAATAACAAAATAATGAAAGTTTGAATGCTGTGTCACCAACTTCCTCCACCTTGTGTGACCACCACCAAAAAAATAGGATGTGCCCTTACCAAAGAGCATTGCCCACCTATTACGGGGGGGTCAACATAAGCTTGTATGTCTGGAAAAACTCCACTTCTGTAAGGAGGTCCGCTCAACAGAAACTTCAAGCCACCACTGGGGAAAACAGGTTTCTTTTACTCCAAACGGGACATCAGGTTATATACCCAAATGAGAGACAAACACCACAATAGTGTAAAATCTTTTTTACCAGGATTTAATAAAGGTAATGCACTCACATGAAAAGATGATTAAAACAGCATGTACTGGACACAGTGGTTTCAGAGGTATATTCTCCAAACGCGATGACAGGAAATTACACTATTGCTCGACCAGTTTTGTCGCTAATCGGAAGAGTCCGAAGTTGGCTTGAAGTTTCTGTTGAGTGGACCCCCTTACAGACATGGAGTTTTTCCAGACATACAAGCCTATGTTGACCCCCCCCCCCCGCAATAGGGGGTCAACGCTCTTTGGTAAGGGCTCTTTGGTATTATTTTGGTGCTGGTCACACAAGGTGGAGGAAGTTGGTGATACAGCAAACATTCAAACTTTCACTATTGTGTCACGTTTGTGACTCTTGGACTCACTTGTTTATATTTATTTACTGTTTATTTAATTTAAGCGCAACATACTTGTTCACCTATTTCATTTTTGTGATAATATCTCACTTGATTGTTGCAGCTGCAATTTTTTGTTTTTGTTTATCATAAACGCAGTTTATTTTTGATTTTTTTATATGGTGTACATGCACTAGGGTCAGTTTTGTATGTTTCTAGTTAAAGTGGATCTGTTTTTTTACCCCCTCTTACCTTAACCAGTTCCGGACCAACCGCCACAGTTGTACATTACTGTACATCGGCCCTTTAAGCTGCTGTAGGAGGCGCGCGTGCGCCCGCAGCGTGTGCCCGGAGACGATGTGAGTGCCTGGCGGGCTCAATGTAAACACACAAAACCCGGTTCTCTCAAGGGAGAGGAGACAGATTGTGTGTTCATACTAAGTATGAACACCGATCTCTCTCTCCTCCCCTAGTCAGTTCCATACCCCTACAGTTAGAACACACCTAGGGAACACAGTAAACCCCTTGATCGCCCTTAGTGTTAACGCCTTCCCTGCCAGTTACATTTATACAGTAATCAGTGCATTTTTATAGCACTGATTGCTGTATAATTGTCAATAGTCTCAAAAATGTGTCAAAAGTGGCCAATTTGTCTGGCACAATGTCGCAGATCACTGCCATTACTAGTAAAAAAAAAATAATAATAATTAGAATGCCATAAATCTATCCCCTATTTTGTAGACACTATAACTTTTGTGAAAACCAATCAATATACACTTATTGCAATTTTTTTACCAAAAATATGTAGAAGAATACATATCAACCTAAACTGAGGAAAATTTTTTTTTTTTTTTAAGCAAAAAGTAAAAGATATTGTGTTTTTTTTCAAAATTGTCACTCCTCTTTTGTTTATAGTGCAAAAAATAAAAACAGGTGATCAAACACCATCAAAAGAAAGCTCTAATTGTGGGGGAAAAAGGATGTCAATTTTGTTTGGGTACAGTGTTGCATGGCTGAACAATTGTCAGTTAAAGCGACACAGTGACGCATCGCAAAAAATGGCCTGTTCTTTGAGCAGCCAAATCTTAGGGGGCTGAAATGGTTAAAGCGGAGTTCCACCCATTTAAAAGTCAGCAGCTACAAAAAGTGTAGCTGCTGACTTTTAATAATTAGACACTCACCTGTCCCACGGTCCAGCGATGCGGGCATATGAAGCCCCGCCCCTCTCCCTCTCCACGGTGCCGGCATTCTAACTGTGGGCTCCTGGCTGTGGCTTCACAGCCGGGCACACACTATGCACGCAGGAGCCCCACTGCACGCTGTAAATGGTGGGGCAATCTTCTGGGACCTGTGACGTGTCCCAGAAGATTGCAGGGAGGGAGGGGGGAGAGGTGATCTTCCTTCCAGCGCCGTGGTGCCAGGGGAGGAAGTGGGCGCTGGATGCCTGTAAAAAAAGGGTACCCGTTCCCCCACCAAAAAAAATTACATGCCAAATGTGGCATGCCAGATCACCAGCATTTAAAGCGGAAGTTTTTTATTTTTGGGTGGAACTTCGCTTTAAGGTGGTATCTGTACATTTCAAATACTCACCCACCCAGCGGATCCAACTCTGTCCCCCGGCTCTGTGTTCTTTCTGATGTCACTGAGGGAACCGCCAGCTCTTCCTGGTTCAGCGTGCAGACCTCCCAATGATGTGCCGATAGGCTCGCCTCCTCCTACTGAATAGAAGGCTATGCCTCCTGGGACGTATGACATGCATATAACGATGAAGGTTCGCTTTTACTTTTTTTGGGGTTGTGGAAGGAAACTGGACAACTAGAAGGAAACATGCAGAAACATAAAGATAAAATGCCATCTGTGCTGTTTATTCAGTTATTGGTTTCCTAAATTATACATTTATCAGAATCGAACAAGAGCTCCCTGTGCTGTCCATTGCAACCAATCAAATTCTTTTTTAACTTAGTGTGCTAGGAGAATGAAAGCAAATATTTGATCTGGCTGGTATGGGCATCAGAAGCGTTCATCTTTGAAAAATTGTGATACCTATGCTTTGATTACACACAAGATCACCTATGAGAAATATAGCTTTGAAATATGTAAACATCTACACACAGAATCAAAGGATTTCCATAAACTACAAAATAGGCAGACTTGTTTAACCACCGACATTGATATTTGTGGAGGGCCGGAAATTGGTCTAAAATCTGATTATCATTAGAAAACGCAGTAGGAACTGTTTTATTAGCAGCAGGAAATCTATACTCATTAGAAAGGCAGAATGTAGATGAAGCGCTGCTAAGAGAACGTATTATTCCAGTAATGAGTATGGATAGACTTGCAGTGAGTAGAAGGAGCATAAAATCAAGAAGAGCGCCATATGAATGTTTATAGCCATTTATTAATAAAATGTGCCTCTGGGCAGACTGTTGCTTTAATCAGTCCTGCAGTGAACTGATGTCTGTCTGTGGACTGCTAGAACGAACAGTCAGGATTAAATGCACACTGTTATTAAAATAATGAACATTTATGTAAGTAGCAGACAAGAGATGTTACCAACTACGTGTACATTTTTAATAAAAACCCTTACGTACTTGTGTATTTATAACATAGATCCAAAAGTGATAGCCCACAAGGCCTGTTTAGTTCCCACCCTCATCCACACCCTTTTGTCCTAATGAAGCTTAGTCCTATTTCAAGAAGACTACTGTAAAGCAATACAAAAAAGACCTATTTTCTGTTCAATAAATTGGATTAGAGGCAAACCGTTGCAGAGCTGATAGTTAAAACATGTATATACGCCAGGATAAGCCTTAAGCCTTCAATACACAACACCTTAAGAGGAACTGTGGGCATAATAAAAAATGATTACATATATGGCACAATCTGTCGATAGCATTAACACAGAAGTTCTTGTTTTTCATATGCAGCAGCTGCCCTTAACATAACTCCCAACTTTCTGAGATGGGAATGAGGGACACCTATCAGCATAAGTATGCAGCCATAGGCCACACTCCTTTCCACACCCCCTTAAAGGAGAATTGAACAAAAAAAAAATAATAAGATTGGTTAAATCCACAAGTTCTTTTTTGCCACTATTATTCCTTTATATTGGCTTTTGGAATTTACAAATGCAGCAATTTAGAAATCAGATGAAAGGTTTAGCTCTGGATAACACTTTTTGATAGAAAAAAAGCGCATTTTATATACATTTATATAGATCAGACCAAAATGAGGGACAAATGAGGAGGAATGAGGGACATCATCCAAATCAGGGACAGTCCCTCGAAATCAGGGAAGTTAGGAGGTATGCCTTTAATGTTATATGGGAAATGTTCTGTTTATACAGTAAAAATAAAGGGAATGCTAGCTTCAGTGGTGCAGGTGGTGATGTGAGACTCCTTAGTCTCTACAGAGTTTCCTATACTTTGGTCAGTCATGTGATACCAACTTCATATTTGTAGAGTTGCATTTGTACTTGTAAAAGTTATATATATATTTATCCTAATATTTTTGGTGTATAAAGCTTTACAGTTTTGAGGACCACCAAATGCTGAACTGTTTTGACTGTATTTTTTCAGGTGTACCTTCAGAAGTCACTAGGTAGCTATGTTGTCTCTCCTCTTCATTCTGTTTATACAGTGCTAAATTTACTAGTCTGCCGGGACCATCTAATTCGATCCCCTGGTATCTGACAGGTACAGGAACCTGTGACCAGGGGGCTTCATTTTGCATAGGAGATACCCAGTCCTTCAAACAGACAAAGTCCTGACCTGCTGGAGTGTACTGCCAGTAGTGAGGACATGTACTAGAAGTAGTTCCTGTCCCACACTTTGAGAAACAATGCTCTACAGCAGCCATTCTCAACCAGGGTCCTTAAAGAAGTTTGTAGGGATTCCTTGAGCTATGGTTGATTGACCTCTCATTTGATGATGTCTTCATAGCTCCAAGGTTAACGCCACTTGCCACAGTCAGGGACATAACACCAATGACTTTTTTAGTGGCGGCATTTTGACCACCACTGTAAGAGGTACATTTTTTCCCATTGACCCCCAATGAATTGGTTTTGGCATTGGTTCCCCACAACCTAAACATTTCAAGGGTTCCTGTGGAGTAAAAAGATTGAGAAAGCTTGCTCTACAGAATATGTAGATGTTGCCATGTAGGGATGTAGATTTCTATTTTAAACAGCTTTTGGTTAACCTTTAATTATTGTGGGTGCATTCAAGGGGTTAATGTATTCTGTGACATAGATTCTCCTGCATGTGTGTCGCTTCCTGTTTCTTAGGGGATATATAACGGGGAAACCCCCTTGAGTAAGAGGGAGTCTGGAGTGGGAACTTCAGCATGTGGACCAGAACAGCACATAATCACTTTTCAGTGCACCCTTCAATGGGACCTGTTCTGTAGGGTCTCCACTCATTTGAACTCGATGCAAAGACTTCTTTATGTTTAAGGTATGGATTGCACCTTTAGTGACATTTGAGCCAATCTATGTACTACTGAATCGTACATAGCCAATTTTAGTGTCCAACAACCATGTGTGTAAGGATGTATAATGCACTGATTTGTCCTACCGTAACTGTAATTTGGTAATGAATCAGTAAACGGAAAAATCGTTCAAAGAAGAAGTTGTCTGTGTCAATTGATGCGTAATGAGGAAATCCATATGCCTAACAATGTGTGGTTATGATATATCAAGAAAAACTAGGAATTGGGCACTCAACCCTCTGGGTTAGAAAAAAGGTGTGATGGGCGGTAAGTGTTATATGGCTAACTGATAACTCATGTATTATCCAGTGAAAATAAATCAGAAAGAAGGAGAAGCAGCCAGCTGGCAGAGGAAGCAGTGATTATGGCAGGTGACGGGGGCCTGGTAGTGAGGGGACAGCTTAGTTCTTCTTATCCCCCACTTACTGGTTGGGACTTCATATTGGAGCTTGCTACGGTACAGGACTTGCCTAGGGACCAAGCCTGGAATCACAATGCGCAAGGCTTTGCGAGTCTAAGTATGGTGGAGATGAGTACTTCCTCAGTAATACCATTTCAGTCATTTATCGGGATGGCTAGAAGCAAACCATATCACGGGCTGGAAAGAAGAAGAGGAAGACGCTGTCCTTCTGTCATGATGTGCTACTATACCTGTAGTAGGGCTTCCGACCTGAAAGTGTAAGGCCACCTGAAGTTAGTGTTCATTGTGAACTGTTATTTTGTAAGTGTCATTCAAGTGCCCCTAGGGGGCAATATGGTCAGCTACTCCCCTATTCAGGGACCTTGTTTATGTGTCAAACTACTTTTTTAGTAGGGCACCAAACAATATTTTTTTCCCTTGCTGACCAACACGAAAAATAAATCCACTGCAGTTCACATGAGCTGGCAGAAGACAATAGCAGGTCAAACACATGGATGATCTCATCAGTGTACTGCTTCTCCTTCACTGTTTAACCACTTGCTTACTGGGCACTTAAACCCCCCTCAGTCCCAGACCAATTTTCAGCTTTCAGCGCTGATGCACTTTGAATGACAATTGCGCGGGCATACAACACTGTACCCAAATGAAATTTTTATCATTTTTTTCCCACAAATAGAGCTTTCTTTTGGTGGTATTTAGTTACAGCTCGGAGTTTTATTTTTTGCTAAACAAACAAAAAAAGATGCAAAAAAAAAAAAAAATCATGTTTTAATAGTTTGTTATAAAATTTTGCAAACGGGTCATTTTTCTCCTTCATTGAAGTGCGCTGATTAGGCGGCACTGATGGCTGCATTGGTGGGCACTGATGGGCTGCATTGGTGGGCACTGATGGGCTGCATTGGTGGGCACTGATGGGCTGCACTGGTGGGCACTGATAGGCATAGTTAAGGCGGCACTAATAGGCACAGATAAGGCGGCACCGATGGGCACAGATAAGGCGGCACTGATGGGCAAAGATGGGCACATAAGATGGCACGGATGGGTGGCACAGATGGGTGGCACGGATGGGTGGCACGGATGGGCACTGATAGGTACCACAGATAGATGGGACTGATGGGCACTGATAGGTGGCACTGATAGGTGGCTCTGATAGGTGGCACTGCTGGGCACTGATGGGCGGCACTGCTGGGCACTGATGGGCGGCACTGCTGGGCACTGATGGGCGGCACTGGGGTGCAGCACCTTTGAGGCAGATTGGGTGGCACTGTGGGTGGCACTGTGGGTGGCACTGTGGGGTGGCACTGTGGGTGGCACTGTGGGTGGCACTGTGGACACTATGGGCACTGACGGGGGGCACTTACTTTTGCGTTTTATTTTACTTCAGGATGGCACTGCGGGAGGCAGGTGGGCACTGGCAGGTGGCAGGTGGTCCCTTGTATTGATGGCCGTGATCGGGACTGATGTCCCGATCACGGCCGCCGGTGATCGGCTTTTTTTTTTTCTCCTCGCGCTGTCAGCGTGAGGAGGAATAATAGCCGATTACCGGCTCCGTTCTATCACATGATCAGCTGTCATTGGCTGACAGCTGATCACGTGATAAGGGGTCGGGATCGACCCCTTGCACGGATCGGTGATCAGGCGAGTCTCACGGGGCGCCGTGGGGCGCGCAGGCCGCTCGTATCCGGGACGACGTCAATAGACGTAGTCCCGGAAATGTAGGTCCGCGCTGATGCCGTCATTTGGCAATAGCGCGGATCTGTAGTGGTTAATGTGACACGTTCCTTACAGTCTCCACTCATATGAACTTGATGCAAGGATATCTTTATGTTTAAGGTATGGGTCGCACCATTAGTGACATTTAGTGACATTTGAGTCAATCTATGTAATACTGAATACTATACTTCAGTTTATGAATGAACAGAAAGACTGTGCAGCACTCTTTTTGTTCATTCATTCTATGTGTATACACTATATTACCAGAAGTATTGGGACGTCTACCTTTACACGCATATAAACTTTAATGGCATCCCAGTATTAGTCTATAGGGTTCAATATTGAGTTGGCCCACCCTTTGCAGCTATAACAGCTTCAACTTTTATGGGAAGGCTGTCCACAAGGTTTAGGAGTGTGTCTATGGGAATGTTTGACCATTATTCCAGAAGTGCATTTGTGAGTTGGACAAAAAGGCCTGGCTCGCAGTCTCCACTCTGATTCATCCCAAAGGTGTTTTATCGGGTTGAGGTCAGGACACTGTGCAGGCCAGTCAAGTTGCTCCACCCCAGACCTCATTCCTGTCTTTATGGGCCTTGCTTTGTGCACTGGTCCAAATCATTTGGTGGAGGGGGGATTATGCTGTGATTATGACATCAGCATACCAAGACATTTTGGACAATTTCATGCTCTCCACTTTGTGGGAACAGTTTGGGGATGCCCCCTTCCTGTTCCAACATGACTGTGCACCAGTGCACAAACAAGATCCATAAAAACATGGATGAGTGAGCTTGGGGTGGAGGAGCTTGACTGGCCTGTGTCCTGACCTCAACCCGATAGAACTTATTTGGGATGAATTAGAGCAGGGACTGCGAGCCAGGCCTTCTCATCAAACATCAGTGCCTGACCTCACAAATGCGCTTCCAGAAGAATGGTCAAACATTCCCATAGACACACTCGCCTTGTAGACATCCTTCACAGAAGAATTGAAGCTGTTATAGCTGAAAGGGGTGGGCCAACTCAATATTTAACCCTATGGACCAAGACTGGGGTGCCATTAAAGTTCATGTGTGTAAAGGCAAGTGTACCAATACTTTTGGTAATATAGTGTGTATATATATATATATATATATATATATATATATATATATATATATCTAAAAACATACATGTGTGTCTGCGCTTTGGGGTGCACACCCTAATGCAATAGGCTGCACACAGCTATAAGTACAGAAATCAACAGTTTGACATTTATGAGGCATATCTGTGGAAGTCAGGTGAGTTCAGGCATATTTTTGTGTGTGACTTTACATACATTTGCTACATTCATCTTTCACGAAATTAATAAAAAAAGACCCTGCATTCGTTCCATCCATAGGCAACTGCTGCCTCCAGAATAGGGTCACATCACAGTCTGCAGCCAAAAATGAGGAAAGGAGAGCAGGAAGGGAAGAGCTAATGGTCACATTTTTCTGTATTGCACCTTTTGACTTTTCAAGAACACTGGGTGCTTTAGAACAGGGGTCTCCAAACTTTTTAAAGAAAGGGTCAGTTTACTGTCATTTATACTTTGGGGGACCGGACTATGCCCAATGAGAGTAACAATGGCCGATCTTTGGTATTAGGGGGAGAATTAGTTGGTGCCAATGTGAGGATTAGTGCCCCATTTTTGTTGTCAGTGGGAGGAATTTTGCCCCATTGTTGGTGTCAGTGGCGGGAATACTGTATCTAGGGCTAAAGGCAAGTAAAGAGTCACATCCGGCCCCACAGCCGCAATTTGGAGACCACTGCTTTAGAACTATAGTAACTGTATTTGCAGGCATCAAGAGGAGGCATTGGTCATACAAAAGGTCATTGGTAAATGTAATATTTACCATATTATAGCTACAGTCACTGTTGATGAAACCTTGATTTCCCATTGAAAAATTGCAAAATCCGGTTGCCACATATTTCTCTACCAGGCAAACACATTGTCAAACTTGACCAGTAAATGTATTTTCGAAATGCTGGATAAGATTTAGCAGCAAAAGCACAGAGAATTTGCCAATGTATGAATTTGCCCCGTAAACCTTTACTGCTCCAAAAAAGCCACCATCGGGAATGTACTTCCTTTAGATATTGCTCTGGGGTTTGAAGATTCTACTTCCCTTTGTGCCTTTGAGCAGCTGTAATACATTTTTTAATAAAACCCCAGCGCACAGAAAGCTGGGAATTTTCTTGTGCCGTTTCTCAGAGTTGAAAAATGGACAGTTCCAAGGGCATAGTCAGGGACAGTTGGCAACCATGGATGGATGACATATACAAATTCCTTCCAACATACTAAAATCAGAAAAACAGAAGGCCAGCTGCCAATTCAACTAAAGCGTGCCATCATCTGGATGTATTTGGCCAGATCGCACTTTTTTCCTTCACAGCTGACATTAGTCATTATTATGATATTGCTGGTTGTGGACGAAAGGAACAATAAGAGACTAAATTGGAATTCCAAACAAACTACAGATATGTCCTTATTAAAAAAAAAAAAAAAAGGTTAAACATTTTACATACAAGTAGTGTAAATAACTTAATTGGTCCTTATATTAGTTCATTAGCTTAAAGTGGCAGTGTCTTTGTATAGCCCACTGACCCATTGATCCTTACCTCTCCAGCACTTCCACGCTACTCCTTGCTTCATTGCAGCTGGTGCTAATAAAACCACCTTGCCCTGAATTGGGGATCTTAAACTGTAAGTAAACCCTAACAATGAATTTCAAATTTTTGCTTCTTTTGGTCTGTTAAATGTACCATTGAAAGCACAAAAAAATCAGAAATTCAGAACTGTCCTATGTCTTTTGTACACTTGTAGACAGGGCGGGTCTAGGCAGTTGGGCCTTGGCATACATGGCAAGCTGCTGTGTGGTTGTTTGTCATGTCCTCCATGTTTCCCATTAGCTCATTTGGCACCAATTACTGGGTCACATGTGAGGCTTACCCTGTGTGGGTTCTTCTAGTTACGTTAGGTACTTTACAGGGTCACTTTACTAGACAAGGGGTACCTTTACCTGTGTTGTTTTCTCGATACCTTGCAACAAGACTGAGGCTGCCGTGGGGCAACACTTGACCTTAGGGTGGGCCCCTACTGTTATTGATGAATGTACACCATGTACCAAGTGCATTCCAACGTCCATAGTTCTTTACATGCTCTCTCACCCAAGTGTAGATCCCTCGCAGTCATAGTTCAGTGCTGGCATCTTCAGCGTGAGCCCCAAGTTAAAAATCTCTCCTGCAGGCCATGACAGATAACATTCTCCTTCTCCTCTTCTTTCATATCCATCCCCTACGGGTCTCACAACCCAAGGCTGTACTGAGCTTGCAAGGTGTCTTCTGTGGAACCACTGGCAACTCTCCAGACGTCCACGGGGGACTCTCTCGGACCGGACCACTTCCCCATTTATATCACACAGGAAATAGGCTGAACCCAGACAGGAAAAATGTCCAAAAAGATCAGGAGAGTGGGCAGAGCATTAACCCCAACCCTCCCAGCTGGGACAGCACCCACTAACAGTTCCAACCTGCTTACACACTTCCACTTCCTGTGTTATCTCAAGGAGTCTAATCCTCATTGTTAACTTGGAACTACAGAATAATAACTCTTTATGTTGTGGGCAATAGACTAAGTGGTTGGTTTGAGTAGCTTTGCATAGGAAAACTGGGCAGGGATGACACTACTTAATTTAGTTTGTAAAACTTTGCCTTTTTTTGCAGGAGTTTCCTTTAATAAAAAAGAAGGCTCACTGTTGCTCTCTTTCCATGGGCAGGTTGACTGGTCTCTTTTAGTTCTCTACAGGCCGCCTATGGTGGGTGGACCTTCGGGGTCCCTCCGCCAACACTGCTTTCTGCATAAACTATTTACAGCAAAGTGACTTTTACAGCAATGTCATTACTAATTATATAAGTAAATTACTGGGTTTGCAAAGGCATTTGGTGCACAGGGTTGATATATCCTTCGTGGTTACTGAGGAACATTTTTAAATGAAAGTGAACGTTACTAAATCTGCATGTAAGCTGGTCAGATTAGCCAGTTAGGTGCTGTTCCGGCTGGGATGGAAGGAGTTAATGCATTTCCAGGTTCTTTGGTTTTTAACAGGTTCTTCTCTGGGTCTGGCACTCTAATCCAGTGATATAAAAATATGGGACAGTGGTCCAGTACGAGGGGGCCCGCAATAGGTTCCCAGTAGAGAGTCCCCGAGGCGAGAGAGCTCAGAAGGTTGGAGCCCAGAGCCCTATTGATGCCGGCTATGGTCAGTTCAGGTTCGAGTGTTTCCCATCAGCATGTTTCCGACAAAGGTCTAGTGGGAAGCTGAGATTGGTGTCCGTAAGGGAGAGAGACAGCAAAAGACACCTGCGAGGAGCAGAAGGATGTTGCTTATCACCATCAGGATGTAAAGTCATCTGAACTTGGGGTTCATTCCGAAGACACCAACACTGGAGTATGCCACTGAAGGACTTACATCTGCATGAGAATGCAGTGCATCTGGAAAGTATTCTGCTTCAGCTTTTCCACATTTTGTTATGTTACATACAAGTTTTTAAAGCCTTTGCTCAATACTTTGTTCAAGAACCTTTGGCACCAATTACAGCCTCAAGTCTTTTTAAGTATGATGGTACAAGCTTGGCACATCTTTTTTTGGGCAGTTTCTACCATTCTTCTTTGCAGGACCCCTCAAGCTCCATCAGGCTGGATGGGGAGCATTTGTGCACAGCCATTTTTAGATCTCTCCAGAAATGTTCAATTGGGTTCAAGTCAGGGCTCTGGCTGGGCCACTCAAGGACATTAACCACTTGCTTACTGGGCACTTAAACACCATTCTGCCCAGACCAATTTTCAGCTTTCGGTGCTCTCACACTTTGAATGACAATTACTCAGTCATGCAACACTGTACCCAAATGAATTTTGTGTCCTTTTTTTCCCACAAATAGAGCTTTCTTTTGGTGGTATTTGATCACCTCTGGGGTTTTTATTTTTTGCGCTATAAATGAAAAAAGACCGAAAATTTTGAAAAAAAACGCATATTTCTTTGTTTCTGTGACAGAATTATGCAAATTATTAATTTTTCTTCATAAATTTTGGCCACAATTTATACTGCTACATATCTTTGGTAAAAATAACCCAAATTAGTGGATATTATTTGGTCTTTGTGAAAGTTAGAGAGTCTACAAGCTGTGGTGCGAATCGCACAAAATTGATCACATCTGATGTACTGGTGGACTATCTCGCTTCTTGTGACCCGAACAAGCCAGGAAAGTACAAATACCCCCCAAATGACCCCTTTTTGGAAAGTAGACATTCCAAGGTATTTAGTAAGAGGCATAGTGAGCTTTTTGATGTTGTCATTTTTTTCCCACAATTCTTTGCAAAATTAAGATTTTTCATTTTTTTTTTTTCTCCACAAAATTGTCAGTGTAATAGGTTATTTCTCTCACGTGGCATGTGTATACCACAAATCACACCCCCCAAAAAATTCTGCTACTCCTCCTGAGTATTACAATACCACATGTGTGGGACTTTTTCACAGCCTGGCCACATAGAGAGGCCCAACATGCAGGTAGCGCCATCATGTGTTCTAGGAACATAAATTACACATCTAACTTGTTGACTATTTATTACACTTTTAAAGCACCAGGACAATGACACGTGACACTGATGACAGATGGCACTGATACGTGGCAATGATGACACTTATACGTGGCACTGATGACAGGTGGCACTGATGACAGATGGCACTGATGACAGATGGCACTAATATGTGGCACTGATGACACGTGGCACTTATACGTGGCACTGATGACACGTGGCACTTATACATGGCACTGAAGACACGTGGCACTAATATGTGGCACTGATGACAGATGGCACTAATACGTGGCACTAATACGTGCCACCGATGACAGATGCCACTAATACATGGCACCGATGACGCGTGACACTGATGACAGATGGCACTGATAAGTGGCATTGATGACACGTGACACTGACAACAGATGGCACGTGACACTGACAGGTGGCACTGATGACAAATGGCACTGATACGTGGCACTGATGACAGATGGCACTATGTGGCACTGACGACAGGTGGCACTGACGACAGGTGGCACTGGGGGCAGGTGGCACTGACGACAGGTGGCACTGACGGCAGGTGGCACTGGGGGCAGGTGGCACTGGGGGCAGGTGGCACTGGGGGCAGGTAGCACTGGGGTGGATGGCACTGGGGGCAGGTAGCACTGGGGTGGATGGCACTGGGGGCAGGTAGCACTGGGGTGGATGGAACTGGGGTGGATGGCACTGGGGTGGATGGCACTGGGGCAGATGGCACTGGGGCGGATGGCACTTTTTATTTTATTTTTTTCCTTTTTTTTTTTTTCCTTACTACAAGCAGAACGGCTGCCGCTGCAGCCGTTCATCTCTCCCCTCTCACACTGTCTGTGCGAGGAGGGAGAGCGGCGCTGCGAGATGATCTCATATGTTTACATATGAGATCATCTCCCATTGGACACGCCGATCACGCTGTAAACGGCCGCTGTGATTGGCCGTTTACAGCGATCTGTGGGGGACACGGCGAACACAGAACTTCCGCGATGCGCGCCCGCGGCGGCGCGCATTGCGGAAGTAAACATCAGGCCGTCCAGGGACGACCACCCGGACGAACGCGCCTGCTCTACGGCCGTCATTCGGCTATAGGGCGGGCGCGAGGTGGTTAACAGAGTTGTCCCATAGCCATTCCTTTGTTATTTTGGCTGTGTGCTTAGGGTCGTTGTCCTGTTGGAAGATAAACCTTCACCCCAGTCTGAGGTCCAGAATACTCTGGAGCAGGTTTTCATCAAGGATGTCTCTATACATTGCTGCATTCATCTTTCCCTCGATCCTGACTAGTTTCCCAGTTCCTGCCGCTGAAAAACATCCCCACAGCATGATTCTGCCACCACTGTGCTTCACTGTAGGCTATGGTATTGGCCAGGTAATCAGTGGTGCCTGGTTTCCTCCAGACATGACGCTTGCCATTCAGGCCAAAGAGTTCAATCTTTGTTTCGTTAGACCAGAGAATTTTGTTTTTCATGGGCTGAGAGTCATCAGGTGTCTTTTGGCAAACTCCAGGTGGGCTGTCATGTGTTTTTTACTGAGAAATGGCTTCTGTCTGGCCACTCTACCATACAGGCTTGATTGGTGGAGTGCTGCAGAAATAGTTGTTCTTCTGGAAGGTTCTCCTCTCTCCACAGAGAATCACTGAAGCTCTGTCAGAGTGACCATCGGGTTCTTGGTCATCTCCCTGGCTAAGGCCATTCTCCCCAGATCACTCAGTTTGGCCGGGTGGCCACTCTAGGAAGAGTCTTGGTGGTTCCAAACTTCTTCCAGTTAGGGATGATAAGGGCCACTGTGCTTATTGGGACCTTCAATGCTGCAGAAATGTTTCCTCAGATCTGTGCTTCAATGCAATCCTGTCTCGGAGGTCTGAAGACAATTCCTTGGACTTCATGGCTTGGTTTATGCACTGACACACACTGTTAACTGTGGGTCCTTATATAGACAGGTGTGTGCCTTTCCAAACCATGTCCAATCAACTGAATTTACCACAGGTGGACTCCGATCAAGTTGTAGATACATCTCAAGGATGATCAGTGGAAACAGCATGCACCTGAGCTCAATTTTGAGTGTCATAGCAAAGGCTGTGAATATTTATGTACATGTGATTTTTTTTGTTTTTTTTATTTTTAATACACTTTCAAAGATTTCAAATAAAATTCTTTCATGTTGTCATTATCGGGTATTTTTTGTAGAATTTTGAGGAAAATAATGAATTTAATCCATTTTGGAATAAGGCTGCAACACAACAAAATGCAGAAAAAGTTAAGCACTGTAAATACTTTCCAGATGCACTGTATTTGGAACTCTGAAATGTTCATTTTGCACTTTCCTTAAGCAAAGTATTGAAATTATGTCCTTGCCTGGTCTGTAGTTAGGGAAAGGGGTGTATTGCAAGTAACCAGGACACATAGTTCAACGAGTGGGTCTTAACACATTGGGGTATAAAGATATCGGTGTGGAGTGTAGAAGACACAAGTGGTACCTAAGGTAATGCAAGTTTAACAAGCAGCCTGTCGGTAGCGTGTTCCTGTTATAGGTGGAACAGACTCTAGCAGTGAGGGAGATGTTGTTGGCACTCCTTTCTCCAGTGGTCTGTCTCCCTGACCAGTAGTAGGTTTGTGATGCAGAGGTTCTCATCCTGTACAGAGATGCAGAAGTTCAAGCACTAAGTGCATGTGTGGAACCCGCACAGGGGGCACAGTAGGGCCCATTCTGCTACTGGGGAATGGTAGTGAAAAACTGTTTGATGTGGACAAGGTTCTGCACGTACTTTCTGAATGTAGATTACCTAGAAGGTGGACATTGTCACAGGGACCTGAGAGTTAACTGAAGAACAGTTGAAGTGCAAGTGCACAGGGTGTAAGTTCATCTCTAAGAGTAGAGTCCTGCCTTAAGGTTGAGTATTCCCCTACGGCAGCCTCAGCTTTGTCCCAGGGCATTGAAGAAAATGGCACAAAGCAAAGGTACACCATGTGTAGTAAAGTGACCCTGTATAAAGTGCCTAGTGTAGCATAGTAGAACCCACCTCAGGGTATGTCTCTCACGTGACCCTTGCTTGGTGCCCAACAAGGAGGGAAATATAGAGGACATGACAAACAAACTACCACCTACCTACCCCCTTATATCCATTTAACCTAACGCTAGGTCAACTTTAATTTCTTCTTTAATGGAAATAAGGAACATTCCTGCAAATATTGGCAATTTGGCATCTATAATAGCTAAAGGGCCCACAGTTACTAATTGTTCTGTAGACCATTTTAAGCTGTTAAAAGGACAACTATGCTGACAAAGCTTGCGGCATGTGTAAAGGCTTGTGATTCTGTATACTGTTGTTATTACTAAGTATCTCTGCCTTATAATTGCAGCATTCGCTCTGCAGCTGTGTTAAGCACTTGTATTTTCTGATTGCATTATGTATTGGCTTGCACAGTGAAATGTAATCAGAGAATCCCTCATTGCGGCACTGTGTTTAAAGTGATTCAGCAATCATGGAGACTTCTGCACAATCAATATGGTGTCATTTTCCCCCTTCCCTGGCTATTGTGTCACTACATATTGCTTTCTATATACAGTTTACAGTACCTCCCACTGTGACATGGCAAGGTAGTAGATGTCACTGAGCGTTAAAGGAACAATCCATTCAAACATTTATTTGCACAGCTGAAAGACCTGACTGTATTCGGGTTGTCTACTCAAAACTGTAAAACAACTTCTGAATGAGGGTGTTCATATGCCATAGGATTTTTAACTCAGGGTTCAGAGTTTGACAAGCGGCGGCTTGTCAGACTTGGCCCATAAGTTAAATGGGATCGCACAGCAACTGTGTGCAATGCACATGAATGCAGTGTTGTAATGATACATCATAGGGTTAAATCAGGTGGTGAGGAGGTAATATAATACCTCCTCACTGCCTGTCATATGCCTTCTGAAAAGCAATCTGAATATGGATCACAAAAATTAAAAAAAAAACATAAAATAACAAAAATAAAAAAATACTGACACCAGTGGCGGAAGTACTAGGTTCACAAAGGTCACACTTGCAACTGGGCCTTGGTGTTCCGCCACCATGAGGGCCCCTTTATGGGTTCTTGCACCAGGGCCCTGAAGGTTCTAGTTACGTCTCTGATACAAGCATACATTGTAATCATGTATTCTTCATATATGTTGTATTTTTGGAACCCCTTTTTATCTCTCATTTTATTATTATAAAATGTTATGCTTCTCTGAGATGTTCTTTTTTTTTGCTTCTATTTAAGTCGCCATCATCAGCACCATTAGAAGTTTCCTTCCTCGGCTTCATTTCAAAAATAGTGACACTTCTGCCACTTGAACCGACCCTGAGTATCCGTTTAATTGAAATCCTCAATGTAGCCTTGAGACAGAAGATGAAATGATAGGGCCAGCACTGACCAGGGCAGAGAGAAGACATTATTAAGTGCTAATGATAATGGCTTGGTGTAAATGGTTTGTAAATCAGCTTTAATTGCTTTATGTCTAGAGGGCTCTACAACACATTGCACTGTTTACAAAAAAACAAGGTGCTTTAACATCTCCAAATGTCTCTGACTCGTCTTTGATGTGTAATAAAGCAACCAGGACAAACTCTATATTACCTTCTTTAACGAGTCAGCAGTTAACAGCATTAATGAATGTCAGAATGGCACACCATATGTTTTCTTTGAGAAAAACAAACCCAGTTTTGTTGGAGAAATACATCGACCGCAACAGAAATATATCACATTATTTCAAGTTTTATTCTACAGCGGAGGCAGTTGTGACTAATACTTTGTCTCAAAGCTGATTATCTAGCTATAGGCTGAAGAGCCAAGGCATATTCTAACAGAAGTCCATGATAAGGGACATGCATACATATGGCTAATTCACTTAAGCATGGCCATAAACAGATCGAAATTCAGCCGGTTCAGCAGGAACTAGCTGAATTTTGATCTATCTATGGGAAGGCTGGTTGTACTGAAGCCTGTTTGGTTGCTTTTTTAACCGATCACTGCCGGGGGCCATAGCTGACAGCAGTGATTATTGTATTCTGTTGATCAACAGTGACTGTGTTGATAGGGGAATCAAGCAAATTTCTTTCCTTCAGCTTGTGGTTGAAGGAAAAAAATAGCATAATGTATGGGCCAGCTTAACAAATGTGGTTTGCTAAGTAGAACACACATAGTTCCCAACTGCCCTTGAATTGGAGAACTGCCCCCAAGGAACCTTAATCCCTCTTTTCTGATCAGTTTTACCTATTTTAGGTCTCATGTAAGGACTTATATACTATTTAAAGCAGTGGCGGTGTGTCCATAAGGGCGCCCAGGCGCCGCCCCCTCTCTCCTACCACCTCTAGCACCAATAGATAGATTAATGCATTGCATGAATCTGTCTATGGCCGCTGCTGCCACCCCCTATTCAGGCACCCGACCCCTTTTCGAGGACAGGGCACCTGAATTACAGCGGTGAGGAGTGGTTTTGAAGCACCTGATTAGAACCATAGGCTCTAATAGGCGTAAAAAAAAAGGTCACTCACCTGTGTTAGAAAAGCGAATGAATCCTCTCTTAGACGTTAGGTGTCCAATCAAAGCAGAGGACGGGAAGAGAGGATGGGAGAAGACATCAAGGAGCTGTCCCACCGAAACAGGTAAGTGCAGATGGAGGGCCGGCAGGGGGCACACTGGCAGCATTTGATATTGCACAGTGGCTGCGTTTGATGGGGCATAGTGGGATGAATTGATGGGCACAGTGGTGGCAATTTATGGGCACAGTGGCGGCAATTGATGGACACAGTGGCTGCATTTTATGTGGCACGGTGGCTGCATTTTATAAAGCACAGTGGCTGCATTTGATGGCACAGTGGCAGCAATTGATGGGCACAGTAGCTGCGTTTGATGGGCACAGTGGCGGCATTTGATGGCACAGTGGCTGAGTTTGATGAGCACAGTGGCTGCGTTTGATGGCACAGTGGAGGTAATTGATGGGCACAGTGGCTGCGATTGATGGCACAGTGGCGGCAATTGATGGGCACAGTGGCTGCGATTGATGACACAGTGGCGGTAAATGATGGTACAGTGAGGCTGCAATTGATGGTTTTTTTTTCAAAAAATGTTCAGTTTGTTTGTGACCCCCCAAAAATTTTGAGCACCCGCCACCAATTTAAAGTGATAACAAATGGTCAGCTTTTTAACCACTTCAATAGAGGGCACGTATATACCTTCCTGCCCAGACCAATTTTCAGCTTTCAGAGCCCTCACATTTTCAACGGCAATTGCGCGGTCATGTGACGCTGCACTCAAACAACATTTTTATAATTTTTTTTCTCATAAATAGAGACTGTTTTTTTTTGGTAGTATTTGATCACGTCTTGGGTTTTTATTTCATGCGCTACAAATAAAAACAAACATTTTTAAAAATAAAAGGTTTTTCTTTGTTTCTGTTACAAAACTTTGTAAAAAAGGTAAAAAAAGTATGTTTTCTCCTTCACTGATGGGCACTGATGAGGCTGCACTGAGGAGCACTGATGAGGTGTTACTGATGAGGTGGCACATATGCAACACTGATGGGTACTGATAGGTGGCACTGATATACAGCACTAATGGGCATTCATAGGCAGCACTGATGGGCACTGATAGACACTCATAAGCGGCACTGGTAGGCACTTATAGGTGGCACTGATGGACACTCATAGGTGAAACTGATGGCACTCAGGTGGCACTGATAGGTGGCATTGGAGGGCACATATAGGCAGCACTGGTGGGCACTGATGGGCGGTACTGATAGATGGCACTGATAGGCAGCAATGATCAAAGGTGCTGGCAGGCATCACTGATTGGCAATGGTTGCCATCCCTGGTGGGCTCTAGTGGGCTTACTTGGTGGTCATGGCTGGGCATCCCTGGTGGCCATGGGTGGGCACCCTTGCTGGCCATGAGTGGCATCCTAGAGGGGGCTGCACCGATGATCAATCAGTGCAGACCCCCCCCCCCCCCCCTGTCAGGAGAGCATGCGTCATTCTGTTATAGGCCAGGCAGGAAGTGGTTAAGCATGTTCAGCAGCTGATTTAATCATTTACTGAGTATGTAGCTTCTTTATCTTTTTAATCCTTGCTTAGCTTTTTGTTTAGGCTGGTGTCATGGCCACTGTCTCAGGTTTCCTGTTCCAGGGCTGCTTTCTCTTGCAGCATTCTATGCTTGCTATGCAGGGACTAGAGTTGTGTCTACCAACACTGTGTGCATCCATAGAAACACACAGCCCTGCAGGCTAGGGTAGCAAGGCATTCCCCTGCTTTTCCCTCCTCCTCCTCCCCACTCCAGTCTCCAAGCTAACAGGCTGACTGGAAGCTGCAGTGTCCACTATTAACTAGAGATGAACGATTAATTGTTAAAAAAAACGCAATCTCGATTCAACCCCCCTCACGATCTTCATCCAGCATTTGTACGATTCATGTAACAGGTGCAGAGCCGTTCCCTGCTCACAGCTGTCACAAGTGCTTTAAAAGCACAGATACCTGTAGGTGAGTATTTGGTTAGAAATTGTTACAGTTGCCAGGAAAAGGGACGCCTTGGGTGCTGGACTGGTAAGCAGGTGCCAGATTAAGAGCATCATGTGCCTGGTGCTGAGGATTTCGGTGGGCCTTTTTATGAAAATGGCATAAATGTCAGTATACACAACAATAACCCCCAGCATTAGTGCCAGTTTCTGCAATTATATCCACCCAGCATTGATGCCAGTTTGGGAAATAATAACCCCCATTATAAATGGCAATTTCCATAATAATAACCGAAAACATCAGTGCCAGTTTACACATTACAACAACCGACAGCATTCACATCAGTAGCAGAAAAAATAATGCCCACCATCAGTGCCAGTTTACACAATACCAACCGACAGCATTTCTATCAGTAGCAGCAATAAGAACCCCCATCATCAGTGCCAGTTCACGCAATAACAACCCACATCATTGAAATCTTGGGAAGTGGGGTCCCCATTGGAAATCAAAAGTGAAGCAATGTGTGTCGCAAAGAAAACTCTGTGAAAAGTAATAAAATATATTTCAATGTAGTTTCAGTGCATGCCCGATTATATAGTGAGGACTAAAGCCCGAAGCATGGTGTCAGTAAGAGTGAACCCAGGTGAGGAATCAAAGTAGATAATAACATAAAGGATGGATCATTTTGGCTGTTTTGCTTCACTGTTTTTTCTTGGTGCTTCTTATGCTACCACTTACTCCTTTGGTGAGAGCCACATGTTTTCATCCTATATGTTATTATCTACTTTGATACATTATCTACCTAGAGGGGTTTAGCTCACTAACCAACACCACCCACACAATGGTGGTATGGTGATATGTATGTATACAGTATATCAGGGACGTGCAGTCAGCGGAGGCATGGCCAAAAAAAGAAAAAAAATAAGCTTTGAGGGTCATAGTTAGGTGACCAAAATATGAGGGTGGGTATCTGAAGTCCTGCATCCAATTCATAGTAGTGTGAACCTAGCCTAATGCCCTGTTCACACGGTCGGACTTTCTGACGGAAAATGTGCGGTGAGCTCCATCTGACTTTTTCCGTCGGAATTCCCGACACACAAAGTTTGAGAGCAGGATCTAAAATTTTCCGACAACAAAACCCGATCGTTTAAATTCCGATCGTGTGTAGACAATTCCGACAGACAAAGTGCCATGCAAGCTCAGAATAAATTACGAGATGAAAGCTATTGGCTACTGCCCTCTTTATAGTCCCGTCGTTCGTGTTCTACGTCACCATGTTCTGAACGATCTGATTTTCCAACAACTTTGTGCGACCGTGTGTATGCAAGACAAGTTTGGGCCAAAATCTGTCTGAAAAAACCCGACGGATTTTGCCGCCGGAATGTCCGACCGTGTGTACAGAACATAAGTGTTTATGCCAAGATCATTTTCAATCTGTACTCATATGTTTTTACTACCATGCTATGTCTATGATTATCTTAAAAATTATGATATGAGTAGAATACAGTAAAATGGAGAATCCTTTGAACTCCTGTAAAACAGCAATGAAAACAAAACACAACAGGAGTTCTAATCTTTCCCCATTCTATTAAAAAAAAAACACACACACACACACATATCCATATTCAACACGGCCAGTTGGCCTCTCAACAATTAATGAATTCCTTTTTATTATATATTATATCACTTTATACCACTAAACAAAAACATAAGGGAATACCACATCAATGTCATTAACAAAAGAAAAGAGTACCATTATACACAGGAATGACCCTTAATCTGCTTTCTATATATGTTTTAGGCTGTGCAGTCAGAATCGTTGCTGAACAGCTGTTGATAGCTGTGTGATAACCAATGACACAGTGTGATGGATTTACTAGAGGCCAATAGACTGTGCAATTTGCAAGTGCAATTTCACTAATTTTCTACAGAGCTCAGTAAATTTAGTAAAGCTCTGCTAATGTCCATCCAATCATGTACAAGAAAGATGCCTCTTTTTTATTTTGGCGTTTCTGGCGTTATCCTGGGAGATGCTTGTTCATCCAATGATATTGCATCCTCGTTTATATATGTGATAGAAAAAAGGACATATCCATGGTGTAGTACGTAACTGTAGTATGCTTTTATTAGAACAGAAAACTACTCACATGTAGCTGAATTTAAAATCGCTTAATGTTTAAAATTGCCGCCGGCCGCTGCTGTCTGTGTAGAAGGTGCACGTCGTATGGCCACTCCCTATGCGTTTCGTCAGAGTGACGTCTTCTGGAGCGCTTACAAAAAAAGGCTTACGTACTACACCATGGATATGTCCTTTTTTCTATCACATATATAGACGAGGATACAATATCATTGGATGAACAAGCATCTCCCAGGATAACGCCAGATAACGCCAGAGAGCAGCACAGGGGCTTATACTGTGGAGGCTTAGCCACCCAACTGGGGTAGAATTTCTGGTGAGAGCAATTATATTACTGAGCACTGAGAAGCGCAGTGGGAGAAGTTTATTCTACTGTGAAAAATTGAGGACTTTTGCACAAGTCACCTTTCTTTCTTTTTTTTTCTTTTTGTGCGGGACTTATATTAATTGTCACTTATATATATATTCATTTATTTATTCAGGATCTTGTACTGGATTATATTTTTGGTCATATATCTTCATATTTATTTTTTGTATGAATTCTATATACATTGATTGTTTTACCAATAGTGAGATGAGAACATATTATTTTTAGACACGTGCAGTAAATTAATACAAATTTTTTTTTTTTTTTATCGCAATCACTACACATGCTATAATAGGAATTATCAACTCCTTTTTTTCTAATCACGGTCACTAAATTATTAGCAAATTGATACAAGCTATAATATGTATAATATACACTTTTCAACCCCAGCGATACCAAGTCAAGTCCACTTAAATCACTACACACGCTATAATAGGAATTATTAAACCCTTTTCTCTAATCACGGTCACAAAATTATTAGTAAATTGACACAAGCTGTAATACGCATAACATACACTTTTCAATCCTAGCGATACCACGTCAAGTTTACCCATTCCACATAGGGTTATATATATCTATCACATTTTTTTTATATAGAGGGAATCACTTCCATATGGGATTTTTCTGGTGTTTCACCATAAGTATAGGTGACCTTCTAGCATGAAAATTCAGCCACAGTGCCCTCTGTGGTAGGATGACTATTACACAACATAGCTGAACGAGAACTTGCAGCAGGCTTGCAGAATGTTTGCAGAGAAAGTGGATCTGGAGTCATGCAATGTGGGCTTGCTGCAATTGTGCAACAAACTTGTGAAGCCTGGTGAGTCTAGCAATAGCTTAGCAAGTCATATTCAAACTTGCTGAACAATTGCTTTCTATCTGGGAGGTCTGAGACAGGTAGCCTCTGGTAAGGGAAAGGTTCCGGATGAGAAGAGATAGATCAGATAGGCCTCCTGCACTTCAGGGTACTGCCTGGTGCCTGGAATAGGAGTGTGCAGTTTCACTTTGGTACCAAATGTACCGCCAAGTGCCAGCAGAAGCCGTCCTCTGGAGGAAGAAAAATGCTGACTATGACCCTAAGAACATTTCTACAGTCAAGCACAGGCAGGGAAACATTTCTCTGCTAAAGGTACAGGCTGACTTTGCTGCTTTGAGGGGCCAATGGACGGGGCCATGTATTGTAAAATCTTGGATGAGAACCTTCTTCCCTCAGCCAGAACACTGAAGATGAGTCGTGGATGGGTCTTCTGGCATGACAATGAGCCAAAACATACCACCAAGGCAACAAAGTATTGGCTCAAGAAGAAGCACATTAAGGTCAAGGAGAGGCCTAGTCAGTCTCCAGACCTTAATCCTATAGAACATTTATGGAGGAATCTGAAACCCTGAGTTGCCAATAAACCTTAAGGGGTTTCTCCGCCAAGTACTAAGTCATGTTTTGCTTGGGTACCAAATACTTTGTTTTTACTCAGTAAACTGTAACTTAATTTATAGCATTTGTATGATTTTTTTTGTGGATTTTTGGTTAATATTCTGTCTATCATTTAAAATACACCTATGATAAAATTATAGACCCTTTCTAAGTGAGCAAACTTACAAAATCAGCAGGGGATCAAATAATTATTATTTATAGATCAGACCAAAATGAGGGACCTTTTCTCTAAATCAGAGGCAGTCCCTTGAAATCAGGGACAATTGGGAGCTATGCCATCACCATTGTGCCTAATCAATGATCGCCTTGTATCAACTGAAAAAATGACAAGACATTTACTGAATGGAGGAGTTGCAGGAGTGAGTGACTCCCTGTGCTCAGTGTACAGGTAGCAAGTTGCTCCAGAAATACCCGAAACAGAACAACGCTTGCCGCATGTAGCATAGACTACTACAGTGGATTTCAGCATCCCTAGCAGCCCACTGGATGTGACACATGTATCCAAACTGGTCAAGTGTAGGGTTATAAAATATATTATAGAGTTATTATAGAGTATTCCTGGAGTTCAGCTTTGACAACATGATGTCCGTGCTATAGCTAAAAGACGGCTACAGTGCGGACCTCAAATGCCGGAATATACAGCCTCCTGTTCTTGTGCCGCCCACACGCCCACAGTGTGCTCTGAAATTGCAGGGTCCGAATTCAGCTTATCATAGAACAGGGTAAAGGGCCAATCACAGCAGGCCTTTTACCATGTGATCAGTTGTCAGCCAATGACAGCTGATCATGGAAGTAAACAGAAGCCGGTTACCAGCTTTTATTTTCTTCACGCTGTCAGTGTGAAGAAAATATTTGTCGGTAACCAGCTTCCGTTAGAGTAACATCGGTCCCCTAAATGCCAACCAGTGCTGTTGATTAGTGCCCTCCAGTGCTGCAAATCCGTGCCAACCAATGCCATCTATCAGTGGCCATCAGTACTGCTAATCAGTGCCACCTACCAGTGCCTCATTATCAGTGCCTCCTGATCAGTGCCCACCAGTGCCAGCTATCAGTGCCACCTATCAGTGCCGCCTATCAGTGCCACCTAACCATGCCCATCAGTTCCACCTATCAGTGTCTATCAGTGCCACTCATCAGTGCCTCCTGATCAGTGCCCACCAGTGCCGCCTCATCAGTGCCACCTATCAGTACCCATCAGTGCCGCCTCATTAGTGCCCATCAGTGAAAAAGAAAAATTCCTAGATTGTAAGCTTTAACGAGCAGGCCCCTCTAATTCCTCCTGTATTGTATTGTAACTGTACTGTCTGCCCTCATGTTGTAAAGCGCTGCACAAACTGTTGGCGCTATATAAATCCTGTATAATAATAATGTATAATAATAATTACCTGTTTGCAAAATGTTCGAATAAAATGTGAAATGTTTTTTTTTTTTTTTTTTTATTTACGGTCTTTTCTTGTTTGTTTAGCAAAAAAAAAAAAAAAGCAGTGGTGATTAAATACTACCAAAAGAAGGCTCTATTTGTGTGAAAAGAAATTATAAAAATGATAAAAATGTCATTTGGGTACAGTGTTCCATGACCACGCAATTGGCATTCAAAGTGTGAGAGCTCTGGAAGCTGGAAATTGGCCTGGGCAGGGAGGGGGTATAAGTGCCCAGTAAGCAAGTGGTTAAGGTGCGTTTAGGGCCCAACTATAACAAAAACATTTTCTATTCCTATTGTGCATTGTTGAACAAATTGGGGCAGACTGGGCTATGTCAAGTTTATATTGAATAACATAGGGAGATATGGACACCTTAAAATGTAGACATTTTACATATGTTTCCTGAGCTCTGTGCATTCCAAGCCTGTCTTTCACAACTTGTATGTTAAAATTAGATTTTTCAATTGAACATTTCCTTCAGTTCTGTTGTCATATCCTATAAAAGTATACTGAAGTGAGATGTGTCAAAATGACACATATTCAATGCAGAAAACATCTCTCAATTTCGGGATATAAATCAGCTTCTTATTCACTAGTAAACCCAGGAGCTTCAGCTGGAGGCAGGAGGATTGTGGAGGAAAGAGGTCTTCTTAGCCCTTGTACACACGGTCGGAGAATCCGTCGGAATGTGTCCTATCAGACCGTGTTGTCGGATAATCCGACTGTGTGTGGTATGCATCAGACTGATTCCATTGGAATATCCGTCGGACCCAATTTTCCAACTTGTTGGAAATATTTCCCGACCAACTGGGCCGATCGGACATACTCCGATCATGTGTAGAGACTTTTGATCGGACCAAGTGCCACGCATGCTCAGATCAAATTCCTACATCAAAGCTATTGGCTACTAGCCTGAATGTAGTCCTATCGTAACAAAATTACGTCATCACGTTCTGAAAGATCTGATTTTTTGACAACTTTGTCCGACCGTGTGTATGCAACAGTTTCGGACAAGATCCGACGGACAAAATCCGACAGACAAAATCCGACGGATTTGGTTGTCGAACTCTCCGACTGTGTGTACAGGGGCTTAAAGTGGTATTAAACCCAGAACCAAAATTGTCATATATCACACCTTACCAATCATTAGATGTGGAGGCTGCATTCGTTTTCTTTTTAGGCTCCATGCAAAACAGCATTTCTTTTAAGCTAAAAAAATGCTGGAAAAATCACTGGATAAAAAACGCTTTTAATAGCTTATTGTAGTAGTGTTTTAGTGTCGTTTAATAGCGCTTAGCTTTAGCTTTATATTGGCATTTCTGCAGTAAAAGGGAAAAAAAGCTAAAAAAATGCTATTAGTAGCGTTTAAGCGTTTCTGCTGGAAAAACGCTCCAGGAAACTCTACAAAAAAAAATAAAAAATTCTGCTCCTTGACGCTGAAGCTCAGAAAACCCCAATAGCCTAAAGTAGTTTGAATGGACACATAGGATAACACTATTTAGCTTATAGGAGCAGAAAAAAATGCTAATAGCTTCTAGGAGCTTAAAAAACAAACAAAAAACACTAGTTTGCATGGGGCCTTAGGCTTTCCCCCCTTTGTTTTTACCTGGTGATCTGGCCAGTAATACGCCTCCTGTATTAGAGTGCCCCCACTTTGGATGTAGGAGCACAGGGGGCACCTTTGGACAGCAGCATATTGCTACAAAAAAAATAAAAAATAAAAATCTGTTTGTGTTTTAAAAAGACACAGATGTCAAAATGTAAAAAACAACTATTGTAACCCCTACCTCTCAAACGTGTTTCTTACTTTCCTTTTGCATAGCTTAAACGGTTGTATAGTCCTTTTTACAACTTTTACCTACAGGAAAGCCTATAATAAGGCTTACCTGTAGGGAAAAAAATATCTCCTAAACCTGTACGGTTTAAGAGATATTCCCCTCGCAATGTGCCGCTGACTGCAGCGGCGCATGCGCACAGGGGGTTCTCGGCTGAAAGTCCGGCAGACGCCGGACCCTGCCGGGAAGAAATTTCCCGTGCGCATGCGCGGGAGTGACGATGTCGCGGCTCCGGCCACTCACAGCGCCGGAGCTGCGATATCCAGAAGACATGCCGAGGGAACATGTCAGCTCCCTCGGCGTGCATCGGGCGAGATGTCGGGGCCTAGTTTATAAGGTAAGTATTTCATAATGAGCTAGTATGCGGTGCAGTAAAAAATGCGGTGCATACTAGCTCATTATGCCTTTTCCCTTGCAAGTATGAAAAAAAAAAACTCAGCGGCTTTACTACCGCTTTAACAGTTTCCATACCGGGCCAATTCTGGCATTCCTCTCCTACATGTAAAAACATTTTTTTTGCTAGAAAATTACTCAAAAGCCCCAAATATTATTTATATGTTGTTATCAGAGACCCTAGAGAATAAAATGGCAAGCATTGCACGGTATTTGCACAGCAATTTTTCAAATGTGATTTTTTTTGGTAAAGAAAACACTTGCCTGAATAAAAATGAAAACAAAACAGTAAAGTTAACCCAATTGTTTTGTATAATGTGAAAGATGATGTTATACTGAGTAAATAGAAACCTCACACGTCACGCTTTAAAATTGTGCACACTCGTGAAATGGCACCCAATTTGGGTACTTAAAAATCTCCATAGGCTACGCTTTAAAAAAAAATTACAGGTTACCAGTTTAGAGTTACAGAGGAAGTCTAGCACAAGAATTATTGCTCTCACTCTAAGGTTTGCGGTGATGCCTCACATGTGTGGTTTGAATGCTGTTTACATATGCAGATGCGACCTACGTAGGCGTTCGCACGAGGAAATGGGAGCGATTAAATTTTTTTTTTTATTTGTTTATTTTATTTTAAAAAATATATTTTTACACTTTCCCTTTCATTATTTTTTTTTTTACTGTTATTCCTATTACAATAGGAATAGGGAATGGGAATAGGGCATGACAGGTCCTCTTTACAGGGAGATCTAGGTCCTCTTTACAGGGAGATCTAGGGTCTCTAGGTCCTTAGATCTCGCCTCTAGGCTGCAAAGCATGACAGCAAAAAAAAAAAAAAAGATCTCTGCTTCCCAGCCAAAAAACGGCAATGTTTACATCTGCCGAGGCTGGGCGTGACGTCATGACGTTACAACCAGAATCCAAAGCTCAGAGAGATTATATTATATACCATCATTTGTAAACACTATAACTTTCATGCAAATCAATTAATATACACTTATTGGATTTTTTTTTTTTTTTTTACCGAAGACATGTAGCAGAATACATTTTGGCCTAAATTTTTGAAGAAAGTTGATATATATATAATATACAAATAAAGCTTTCTTTTGGTGGTATTTGATCACCACTGGGTTTATTTTTATTATATAAACTAAAAATATGGAAAATTCTGAAAAAAAAATATTTTTTTACTTTCTGCTTCAATATATATATATATATATACACATATATATATATATATATATATATATATATATATATATATATATATTGAAGCAGAAAGTAAAAAAATATTTTTTTTTCAGAATTTTCCATATTTTTAGTTTATATAATAAAAATAAACCCAGTGGTGATCAAATACCACCAAAAGAAAGCTTTATTTGTAACCTACTCGTTCTCTTCATTCCTCCTAAGACCTCCTCCTCTCTAGCTCCCTCGTCACCTCCTCCCATGCTCACCTCCAGGACTTTTCCTGAGCCTCTCCTAACCTATGGAACTCCCTACCCCAATCTGTCCAACTGTCTCCTACTCTGTTTGCTTTTAGACAATTCTGGAATACCCTCCTCTTCAAAGAATCCTATCCCGCCTCCACCTAACAACTGTACTTTTATTTTCTCCATCAGCTCATCCCCCACAGTTATTAACTTTTGTATCACTTGACCTTTCCTCTTAGATTGTAAGCTCTAACAAGCAAGGCCCTCTGATTCCTCCTGTATTGAATTGTATTGTAACTGTACTATCTGCCCTCATGTTGTAAAGAGCTGAGCAAAGTGTTGGCGCTATATAAATCCTGTATAATATTAATAATAATAATTGTGTGAAAGAAATGATAGAGGACAGTACAATTACAACACAGTTCAATACAGAAGGATCAGGAAAGCACTGACCGTGGTGCTTACAATCTAAATATGAAACTAATATGACATGTGCAGGAATTCTCCTTTAACAGTAAAATAAAAATAATAAAAAAAAAATGTAAGTGTCACCCCGACCCCCATTAAAGATACCAACCAAATATGTTTTGAACTTACAATTTTGTTTGACTCTGAAACAGATTTGTATCCAGAAACTTAGACACATTTTCTTTTTTTTGCTCCAGATATATATCATTTTGACATATTTCATTTCAATATATTTCATGGGATATGACAACAGAAAGGATCCTTCAGATTATGAAAATCGAACTTTCAACATGCACATTTTCAAATACTGTCTGAAAATGCTGATCCTCTCAACAGAAATATGTAAAATGGTTAGCTTGAAAACCTTAGATAAGAGAACCATTATTTAAAGTGGTATTTAATAGGCATATGTCAAGATTTAAAGTTCTGCTTTCTGTATTACATTAAAGTTATTCTGCGCTTAGTTTAAAGTTAATAAAGTGACAACAGGGACTACAAAGTAGACATCCAGAGGTAACCGTATATGCCTTGACATATATTCATGAGTGCATGGAGCCCAAGATTACTAAGTTTATTTTCTATTAGGTATAAAGGCAGATAGAGAAGTTAGAAGCACCTTACAATCTATTGCAGCGTAAAGCAGGAAACAGAATGTAGAAGAGCCTACAGTCTATTAGGTAGAAGACAGTGGTACAGAAGGTGAAGGAGCTTACCATTGATTAGAGCAGAGTTTTTCAACCAGAGTTCCATGAAACCCTAGGGTTCTTTTCAGGAGGGGTCTTCAAACTTCTGAAACAAAGGGCCAATTTATTGCCCCTCAGACTTTAGGAGGGCTGGACTGTGACCAGTGGGATTAGAAAATTGTGACAGGGGAAGTAATAGAGCCCCATCTTTGGTGTCATGGGAAGAATAGTGCCTGATCTTTGGTATCAGTGGCAGAAATTTCCCCTCATCATTGCTGTCAGTGAGAGGAATTGCCCCTCATCGTTGGTTTCAGTAGGATGAATAGTGCCCTATCATTGGTGTCAGTGGGATGAATAGTGCCCCATCACTGGTGTCAGTGGTAGGAGTAGCACCCCATCACTGGTGTCAGTGGGAGGAATGGGCCCCATCATTGGTTTCAGCGGGAGGAATAATGCCTCATCGTTGGTGTCAGTGAGAGCAATATTGCCCCAAGGGCCAGATAAATGCAAGCAAAGGAACACATCTGGCCCGCAGGCCGCAGTTTGGAAACCACTGCAACAGAGGAGGCTAGGAGTTCTTTGAGCAATGGCCAATTTCTGCCTCTCAGATAAGTTCCCATTGACACCATTGATCTTTTTATCTCTCTGTAAAGGGGTAATTCTTCCCACTGACCATTACACTATTATATCATAAGTTTTAGATACAGTAATTTTTGGCAGGGGTTTCCTGAGACCAGATTTATTTCAAGGTCCCTCTGTGTTGAAAACGTTGACAAAGGCTGTATTAAAGTATAAGCCAGTGATAATGAACCTGTGGGGGTATATTAGGATAGAGGGGAGGATACAGAAGGTGGAAGAACATACCCTCTATTGGGGTATAATGGAGGGATACAGTAGGTGGAAAAACGTAATTTATTAAGGTATAAGGAAGACCTACAAAAGGTAGAAGAGCTTACAGTCTATTAGGGTATAAGGGGGTATACAGAAGAGCTCAAAGTCTATATTATGATAAAAAAAGGAGGAAAACAGGTGGAAGAGCTTACAATCTATTAATGTACAACCCAGTGATAAAGAACAGGTGGACGCTGACAAGCTATAGCTCAAATAAAAGCACCCTTTGATCCATTGCTTGTGCTCATTAAAGGAGTTCTATGGTCACAGTATACAATTTAATTTTATAAAATCAGCATCATAAAAATATACAAACAATAGTTATTTTTGACAATCCAATATAAGTTTACGTGAAAAATCTCCATTCATATTATAAGTGCTGCCTGTCTGCTGGCCATCTATTTCCACAACTTCCATGCTTTTTAGCTTCCCCTCGGCTTATTCTGTTGGTTTACTTTAAATTCTAAAGGACTACATATCCTGTGGTACATTACTGTCTGTAATCTTTGATGGTACAGTGGGTTTCCTGTACTGACTCTGGCTCTATAGTTTGGGAGGCAGGCATTGTGAAATTTCATCAACGTCTTCAGGAAGCGCTTCCTGAAGACGTTGATGACGAAACGTATGTCGAGGTGGTACCTGGTCATGCTTTCTCTGACGCCATATCCGGTACCTTGGTTGTCGGTCTGATGGCTTGGAATGCACGCCATATCGGTGGCTCATAGTGGGAATACTCCAGCCGGCGAATCCCCAAATTGAAAGGCGAGCAGCCCCAGTGACGGGTCGGGCACACGACAATGTAAGGAGCCACTTGGCTATCTTTTAAACCTTTTATTTGAAATAAAAACAGTATTATGCTATGGATGTTTCTTGCTCTTTCCATTTATCCCGTTTGAGTTTGTGAAGAGGGAGATTTTTCCCATGTACCCATGCCCTTATTCATGTGAGCAGGCACAAACCTGTACAGGCGTCGTTTGACATATTTTTAATTAAAGTGGTCAAACAGACCTGGTAAGCAGACTGCATTTTCACGATTGGGTGTCGTTTGATGAGATCTCTGGTGGAGGTGTATGAAACTTATTTGGAAGATTTTTTGTCACATCTTGCAAGAGTATATATGCTGGTGGATCTTGAATCACTCATTCTTTAAATCTTGTGTCACATGAATGGAACTTTTGATTACGAGATTACAATTGATTCAATCATTTTGGATGTAATTGTTTTATATTCACATGATCACAGATGGTATTAATTTGATAGATATACTATAAGCATTAATCTGTAGAGATTGAATTTTGTGTTATCATTGTTATTTATATCATATTTGTTATTTATTTAATATTGTTTTTTTCTATAATTATGGTTCACTAATTAGGATTGTAATTAGCTGATTTAAATTAATTAATTAGAGCGCCCCGCAAATCACTATTATCACAACGTTAAGGAGCTTTACACTCCCTATTAAGGGTGCAGCTTTTGGTATTTCACTTATTCATTGTTTTCTTGGCGCGGAGTTCACGCAATTGATATTCAATTGTTTTTCAGAAAAATTGTGAGTGAGCCCACCCCCTTAGGTGAGAAGCAACCCCAACACATGAATGGTCTCAGGACGTTTTACTGTTGGCATGACACAGGACTGGTGGTAGCGCTCACCTTTTTTTCTCCAGTCAAGGTTTTTTCCAGATGCCTCAAACAATTTGAAAGGTGATTCATCACAGAAAATTACTCTTCCCCAGTCCTCAGCAGTCCAATCCCTGTACCCTTTGCACAATAATCTGTCCCTGATATTTTTCCTGGAGAGAAGTGGCTTCTTTGTTGCTCTTCTTGACACCAGGCCGTCCTCCAAAAGTCTTCTCCTCACTGTGCATGTAGATGCACTGACACCTGCCTGCTGCCATTCCTGAGCAAGCTGTGCACTGGTGGTGTCCTCCTGATCCCCCAGCTGAATCAACTATAGGAGATAGTCCTGGCACTTACCAGACTTTCTTGGGCGCCCTGAAGCCTTCTTCATAAATGCAGTGGAAATGTTTTTTTATGTAATACATTTTTTTTTTTCATGGCAAAGAGGGGCCTTGCAATTAATTGCAATTCATCTGATCACTTTTGATAACATTCTGGAGTATATGCAAATTGCCATCATAAAATGTGAGTCAGTAGACTTTGTGAAAATTAATATTTGTGACATTCTCAAAACTTTTGGCCACGACTATACATTGAGTTCACAAGTATTGAATCCTTTGGATGAGCATAACAGCCAAGCAGGGAAGAGGAGATTAGCACTGGTATCTTTCCTTTAGGCTGGGTTCACACTGCGGCGGTTTATGAGAACGGATGTGATTCGCACCGCACTGCAGTGCAAATCACATCCAATATCTGTGCGATGCGAGTTCAGCCATACAGATAGTATGGCTGAATTCGCATCGCACACGGCCCAAACTCGCACAGGACCCTTTTTTTGGTCCGCAGCAGAATCGGATCTCATGGATGTTCACACCATGCGATCCGATTCCTGTCCGAGTTTGCAGATCGCACTGCGATATGCGAACTGATCTGAGGGTGTCGCACAGGACCCTTTTTTTGGTCCGCAGCAGAATCGGATCTCATGGATGTTCACACCATGCGATCCGATTCCTGTCCGAGTTTGCAGATCACACTGCGATATGCGAACTGATCTGGGGGTGTCATTAACGTTTCACTGACACTCCCAGCAGTTCGCATAGGGCAGTGTGAACTGCCGCCGGGAGGTATGCGATGCGGGAACCCGCAGCGGATTTGCGGCGTTCCCGCATCGCTGCAATGTGAACCCAGCCTCAGGGCTCATTTACCTCATGTGCAAAGATCAACACAGGCTCAATGCAGGAACACTTAGATGACAATTGCTGGTGTAATGTTTACACCGTATAGGTGCGTTGCAGTGAATAAAAACACAACATGCCTGCATTTTTATGCACTGCAGCGTGCTGTGGTGCATAGATCTGAATGAAGCTTCATTGCAATAAAGAAAGGAAGGGTTAACAGTGCAATGCAATGTAAGGCACGGCACGGCACTGCCTTTCGCCGTCTCTACACAACTCAGTGTGCATGTGTTATAGCATTGCAGGTTTCTGTGAATGATTCCTTAAAAAGAGGCTTTTCGTTCTTTTTTCACTAGAATTTCTATTGTAGTATTGATCTTTTTCCTCTAAAGATGCCCCAGTGGATATGTAAACTGAATGTCAAAACTTTCTGTATGCTGATACAAAACGCTCTAACTTGTGCTGAAGACGTTTGCTGAAACAATGAGACGCCCAGCGAGGAGAAGGATTTGGTTTTCTTCCCTCTGCTCCTCCACTCCTCCTTGAGTATTCTGCAATGTACGCTCTCTTGTGGGCTTGATTACTTCCTGTGATTTTAGCTTGTGGCATTTCCTCTGAGGAGGCCCCAGTCCCTGCTTCCAAATCCACCGCCATGTGAGACAGAGTTCACAGTCATGGGAGATGGACATTGATTTACTGCGGAGAATGACAGCAAGGGACACTGGGACACAACAACATAAACATAACTGACGGGACTCTAAAAAATGGCACAAAATAGTCATAAAAAGTCTTTGCTTTTCTGTACTGGCGGAAAGTAGAAAAGTTTTTACTGCAAAATTTGCCTGTCAGGAATTCTCAGTTTTGCTTATGGAACTTCTTAGGTAAAACCTGATTGAAAAAAAAAAGAAGAAATCTGCTCTTTTTTTCTTTAGAGGGTATGTGTGTGTGTTTTTTTTTTTTGTACTTTTGGTGTCGTTTATTTAATTTAGTGTCCTTTGTATTTGTGTGTTTTTTTTTTTTTTCTTCTTTGTGCATTCAGTCATTGTTTATGTAGTGTAGTTTAAATGCTTTATCTTGCTTTTTTCACCATTTTTTATCTGTGAAAGAATTATAAAATAATGAGGCTTATGAAGGGACATTTTTGCCCCAAGAATGAGTCCAGGATAGTTGAAAGGAAAATAGAGAAAGGAGCCACGCTAGAAAGTGACATAAATATATAAATATTGATTGAGAAAATTAAACCACAATTCCGTATGAACTCAAATAAAGATTGTACATTAAAAAGTCCATTAACACAAATGAATGTGCATATCTGGATTGTTAAGCCCTTGAAACAGTTTCCAAACACCGCTACAAATTATTGTACCTCTACCACATAAAGTGTGTGCTTACCGGAAGGCAAGCTAGCCGTGCTTGCGGCTATCAACCCAGCAAGGGCCTTTATCCAGGGGATATTGGGATATCAGCTCACAAAGGAACTCCTTGTAAATACTGGGCAGGACACCCACCAATGAACCAGGGCAACTTGATTATCCAGTGGTCATAAACATGACCCAGGCATGTTAAGCCAAAAAGGAAAAAAGCTCACCACAGTGTAAATCAAAACACATAGGATTTAATAAGATTAAAGGTTGCACACATAGGAAGCATAAAAAGTACCATCAAGTATAAAAAAGCCGGCTGGCTAGCGAACACCCCCCTTTTTTCTCTGCATCACAACGTGATGAAGTCAGCATGACACTCCTCCCGATGCATGTTTTGTTACAAGCTGACGTCGTCCTGGGGCACGAGTGACGCACTGACTCATCGTGCTATATGGTGCACAGGAAGAGCCACGCCTTGATCTGAGTCTCAGGTGGCAGACCCCAATACCCCATGATGGAGTCTGGAAAACTAACCTATACACCAAAACTATCCTTATTGAAAGGAGAAAAACTTACTATATAAAAAAAAAAACATTAAATTGTTATAAAATATTCTACCAAAATATTCTAACTACGGACAAATAATGCCTAACTAATACTATGGGATGTAACAACCATCCTCAATTGTTATGTTCTTACTTGTCAAATCTCCAGTTAATCTATATTCAGGGATATTTTTATAGCAGACTGACATGCCTTTAAATGGTATCATACTTTTAATCATTAAACGGAGAGCTCTAACCAAAGGGCACAAGAATGGTAAATCAAGGTGAAATAACCTTAGATTTCCATACAGCATCCAAACTCCAGGTGTGAACCAATTTGGGACATGGGGCAGGAGAAAATAGACTTAGCACTGACCCCTAGTTTGTAAAATAAAAAATAAAATATAAAAAAATAAAAAGTAAAAACTAGTAATTAATCCCTATCAGACTAATACTATGTTACCCATATTGCGCGGTATTCACATATATTTTACCGCTAACTTAAAAATATAACTACTTGATCCCAACTAGTAATAAAGATAAAATATGTACCTATAAGCATAAAGTGCCCAAAGCACCTAATGTAATTATGTTGGGTGGAGAAACTCATCTAACACCACAGGGACTTGCAGGCCAAGCCAACATCCCCCATGTCGTATGTGCTAAATCTTATATATTGGAAATCAATCCAAAATCCCCTCAGTCCTGTAGAAATATCACAGGGCTCAGAGATGTTGATAGGTGTCAACAACATTGTGCCCCATTATAGTTGTACCTACAGAGGCTAACTGTTCCGACCTTCTCCTATGAGGGAAAACCAAGAAGTGAAAGTATCCTCAGTGTCCTCCTATTGAACACCGCCACCCAAGACTCACATCGAGTTCACACATCTCCATGAATTGTCAATAAAAAGCATTTATATCAACATCTACATTCAAACCAAAGGGAACATAACACTTGATCCTATGGTTCCACAACATTTCAAATCTGGATATTTCTCTTACTAGAGGGTTCCCTCTTCAAGGGGGGCGATATTTATCTATTTCCCCAAAAATTGTTCCCAAGGGAATGTTTAAAAAATCCTTTCTTGATGTTGGTAATATGTTCGTTCAATCTAACCTGGAGGGGGTGCTTAGTCCTGCCCACATATTGGAGCCCACAAGCACACTGGAGCAAGTACACGACCCCCTCTGTTGAACATGTAATAAAAGGCTTTATCTCAATTCTATATATAACTTGGTGCTTACTAGGCAGAATGGTATTTAATATCCAATCGTTACTCAAAATGTGCCAATGTTTACTTATCAACTTTTTTACGTCCATATGCTGCACAGAATAGGTTGTAATGAAGCGAACAGTTGAGGTGGACATGTTCCCCTTTTCTGGGGGGATTCTCCCTAAGTAACTCTTTCCTATCCATGAGTATGACTTCCTCAAGAGTGTTTCTTAAGGAATCACTAGAATAGCCCTTCTCCACAAACCTCCTGGTAAGTACATCAGCCTGCACTGAAAACTCTTTCATGTCTGTACAGTTACATTTGAGCCACATGTATTGGCTCTTAGGAACCGAACTGAGCCACTGCCATAATGACATCTATCGACAAGAATATAAGAATTCTATAGTATTGAAAAAGGTGGAGGTCGTAAATTGATCCAAACCCACTGAGATCTTGAGATCCAAAACATTATTCTCGGATTGGCTAGCCTCATAGCTCAGGACAATATCCCTAGTGTTACTGTTTAAATATCTCATAAAGAGATCCAAATCAGATTGACTGCCATCCCATAGGAGGAGGATGTTGTCCATATATCTTGCCCACAGTGCCACCTGAGGCCTCTGTTGGGCATCCTCCTCCCAAGAGGCCATAAAATGGTTGGCCAAACTGGGGGCGAATTTGGCCCCCATAGCAACTCCCCTGTCTTGACAAAAGAAATGGTTATCGAACCAAAAATAATTATGTGAGGCTGCATATTCCAGCAACTCCATAATAAAGGAAATTTGCTCACCGGATAGACCAGAGCTGCACTCCAAATAATATTTAACAGCAAACAGACCCTGGTCTTGTGGTATGAAAGTGCATAGGGATGTGACATCATCTGTCACAAGCCACATGCCTTCCTTAGGGGTATATCCAGATAGTAAATTGATAATGTGGTACCTTTCTCTATTTGCTATTGCATTCGTGCATATCTCACTTTGAGCCGCTGCTTTTTTCTTTCACTAATTTTAACTACCATTCACCTAGCTCAGTAACCTTATACACTTATAGTTTAAAGGAACTTCCTTAAAGTGTACTATAGGCAAAACTATCAGAACTAGTTTCCCCATTGGAAGATTTCCCCTCTATTACTTTTGTGGGGACAACCCAAAATTTGGTATTTTCTTTTACTTTCACATTTAATGATAATGGTGAACAGGACAAATAGAGTAGCGTAAACAGTGGCAGAGACAGAAATGAAAATTGACAGTTGTTCTAATCCATTGCCCTCTATCCAAATGTAGGAAAAAGAATATACTTTAATGAAGAAGTCACATTTCTTTTTAATTACACCGTTTGTCCCCCAGGGGACAAAGTACATGCAGAACTTCTTCCTACTTGCCGTGGAAGGCCTTCTACAAAGTCGGAGAGGATGCCATCCCTCCCCTCATGGCCATCCGACAACATAGCTAGCAAGGAGACAGCAGCTAGCAAGGAGATGGCTGCATTGATAGCTGACACTTATCTCTGGCTCTGCAATCCACGCACCCCCACCATAATGAATATGCTCTTGACTCCCCTTTAGCTAAATCGTAACTCCAACCAAAATGTTTTATTTTTTTTTGTATTGAGTGGGAAAGGGTAAAATCCTGTTTGTGTTTGGGTTACAATACCTCATTGTTTAATAGACCTGAATTGAACAGTGGAAGTAGCAGCCACAAAAGATCTAAATGATATAGAAAGTATACGGTACTCTTAAAAATAAAAAGCTAAAACTCTCAATTTGTAGAAATTGGCCAGTGGCCCAACCATTTAATAGTATAGTTTGTGATCTTCTTTTTTCATAGTACCACACCGCATTGAATTAAAATTGTAATAAAATGTCAAAATAGAATGCACAAAAACACTTCAAAATGACAACCCCGCATTCCCTGAACCCCCTCGTGTTCCTGTATTCCCAATTATTCATAGAAAATTAAAAATATTGAGAGACAATAGCCACAAACATTATTCAGTGGCTGGGCAGTATGTAAGCAGCTTGGTTAGGTTGCTATATAAGTGGGAAAGATGAGGCATGTTTTATCTTTAAATAAACATTGGACTGTATTATCTGAGAGACAATAATCACAAATATTGTTCAGTGGCTGGACAATATGTAAGTAGCTTGGTTAGGCTGCAATATAAGAGCTAGATAGCTCTTTAGCTTTAAATAAATAATTATACTCTATTATTTGAGAGACAATAACCACACATTTGGTTCAGTGGCTGGGCAGTATGTAAGCAGTTTGATAAGATTGTAATGTAGGAGGGAGAGACGAGGAGGGTTTTATCTTGAAATAGAAATTGGAGTGTATTATTTAAGAGACAATAGTCACAAGAGTCCATTTACCACAGATTGCCTTCAGCACTCTGTCCTCAACAATCTCAACTCACCCATACTCAGTGTCACGGATGGATGAAACATATCCTCATACTCCACTAGCACTCAAACTTTCTGGCCACCCAAATTCCTCCTCTACATCACGCTGCCTCTGCCTCACAGGGATGGATCCAAGCAAATAATCTTGCTGGCCTTGAGAAAGAAACAAGTTATCCTTTTTCTCCTGTTGCTCCAGTGCTTTGTCTATCAAGCCATGGAGTGTGTGCTCCAGGAGGAACACACAACATTGTATCACTATTGCCCACCTCGCTTAATTTTTCAAAAGATGCCAAATGCTGCACACGTCCCCAATGAAAAGAACCCCAGACCTCCATATTCTATTGTCATAACATAATCGCACAGGTACTCACTTATGCCACGCTGCTAGAGCAGCCTCTGTAGCATGGCCAACATTGAGTTCCAGCATGTGGGATTGACACCAATCAGGGGGCTGACAGTCAGCTTGCAATTCAGCTGCATTTGAGCCAGGTGAACACTGGACCTTTATGGCCACCTATAATGGCTTTCTGATAGTTTCCTTTTCTATAGTCAATGGCACCCACAGACAGTTTGCCACCTCGTCAACCACACCTCCTCATCATTGGAGCCTATTTGGCACTGCCTCTTACTGCTCCTGGCCTGATGTCCCCTCCACGGTCCTAAAACTATCTTCCATATCCACAACACCTGAAACAAGGAATACTTGCGTGTGACTGAGCTCATCCTTCTGCAGCAAGTCAGTGATTGTGTGATCAAACAGTTATGCTGACTTCTCATGCCAATTTGTGAGCTATGGCAGGAAAAGCAGATGAGGGGGAGGAAGAAGGTGCATTAGCAGCAGTTGCAGACTCTTTGCCTGGGGGAGGAAGACCAAGAAGGAGCTTGTCAGCCACTTAACTATCTTCTACGCATGCTGTGGCTGTATAGTATGGGCACTTTAAATTTAGAAAAGGGCAGATGTTCCCTGCCTCTAGATGTTGTAGCCTGGCTACCGCTTTGTCCTGCAGAACCCAATAGGCTCCAATAGGCTCCAACACAAATGTGCTCTCCTCATTAAGCTGCCTGCCATTTCTAATAAGTTGTGTTAACTAACTTTAAAGTGGTTGTAAAGGCTGAAGTTGCACTCTCTATATTAAGATAAAAACAAAACCTTCTGACAGCTCCGCCCCACCCAAAATTCTTACCTAAGCCTGTCCTCAATTCAGTGCTGTGCCCAAGAACATTCTCTTTCCCTCCTCACTAGAAGAAGCAGGAGCCATTGGCTCCTGCTGCTGTCAATCAAATTCAGTGACAAGGAATCAGGGGGTGGGGCTAAAGCAGGGGGTGGGGTTGATTTACTAAAACTAGAGAGTGCAGATTCTGGTACAGCTGTGCATGGTAGCCAATCAGCTTCTAACTTCAGCTTGTTCAATTAAGCCTTGATTAAAAGAAAAAAACTGAAAGTTGATTGGTTTCTATGCAGAGCTGCAACAGATTTTGCACTCTCCAGTTACTAAATAAACCCCACTATGTGTGTGTCAATAGACACACAGAGCATGGCTCTGGATCGAGCCCGCATGTGTACCATCATAGGAAGTGACTTCCTATGGTGACACACAAAGAAGAGGAGGACCCCACTGTGCCGGTGGATAACCCCAGAAAAGCATGAGGTTGCTCTTTGCAAAACCATTGCATTGAGCAGATAAGTATATCATGTTTGTTATAAAATAAAATAAGTTTACAATCACTTTAATGGCAGATATGGCAATACAGAGAATAAAATGTGGTGCTCTGGTGTGCAATAGCTTAGTATGCGATGAAATAAGGAGTAGGATTTGCATAAAGATGCTGATGGAACCACACATCCACATACTTCCCAACTTTTTGAGATGGGAACGAGGGACAGTTATTATTAAAAGTATGTAGACATAGGACACACCCTCTGCCATGCCCCTTTAAAGGGGAATTATACAAAAAAATTAGTAGGTAAAGCGGTAGTCAGCTGTGGCTGGCGGAAAAAAAAATCCCCAGCAAAGGCAATGGCATAATGAAATACTCACCTTAGAACTAAGCCCTCCAGCAGCGTGCAGTCAATGCTGATGGGGCTCGCATCTTCCCACCGGTCTTCCTTCCGGGTTTGCTGGCTTCGGCTGTATGAGCGGCTGGAGCGTGATGACATCACTCCCGCACATGCGCACGGGAGCTGTTGGCTGCAGCATGGAGCTGTATTCAGACCTTCAGAGAGCATGTACTAGTAATGTCATCAGCTGCATCCATTGGGAATATCTTCTAAACACCACAAGTTTAGGAGATTTTCAATGTACCTACAAGTAGGTCTTATTATAGGCTTACCTGTAGGTACAAGTCCAAAAAAAGACTTTACTACCACTTTAAACCCACAAGTGCTTTTTTACCACTACTATTCCTTTATATTGGCTTTTGAAACTTACAAATGCAGCAATTTAGAAATTGGATGAAAGGTTTAGCGCTGGGAAACACATTTTGAAAGATAAAAAAATGCATTTTATATATAACTACATGGATCACACCAAAATGAGGAACAAATGAGGAGGAAGGAGGGGCAGAGGGACTTTGTTCCAAATCAGGGATAGTCCCTTAAAATCAGGGACAGTTGGGAGCTATGCATCCAGCCCCCTTGCTGCATCTGTATTCTTATGTTATCTCACCAGGGAGAGCAACAAAGTCTAATGGGGATCTCTAAGGAGCAGGGCCCTCTGATTCATACTTTATTAAAATGTATTGTATTTTTACTGTCTACCCTTAAGTTGTAAAGCCCGGCGTAAACTGTTGGCGCTATATAAATCCTGTATAATAATACAGTAAAACCTTGGATTGTGAGCATAATTCGTTCCCGGAAGCATGCTTGTAATCCAAAGCACTCATATATCAAAGCAAATTTCCCCATAAGAAATAATGGAAACTCAAATGATTTGTTCTACAACCATTTATTCATAAGTCCTGCAGTTTATAGTCCATATAAAAAGGTTATAGCAATGTGATAGGTTGTGTAACTATTAAATGTCCATCCACAAATGGAAGCCTCCACAAGGGGGTTAGAAGCAAAATCCAGCAGGAGCTACAGAGTATAAAAGAGAATCGAGGTGCCTCTAAGTGTAGCAATTTAGTTACATTTAATGAAGGTACAACATTTAGCAACTCACATGGTTGATGATTAAAAGAGGCACATCTAAGTATGCAAGCACCCGGGGTAAAGCCGCTCATGGAGTGCAGCGTGGAAGGGACAATGTCAATGGCCGTGAGGAGGATGGTCTATGTGGACATCTTTACCCCAGATGACTGCATACTTAGATGTGCCTGTTTTAACCATCAACCATGTGAGTTTCTAAATGTTGTACCTTCATTAAATGTAACCATATTGCTACACTTAGAGGCACCTCTCTTTTATACTCAGTTGTGACATGACGCTACTTGTATATCAAGACATCGCTTGTATATCAAGTCAAAATGTATTAAAAAATTTTGCGCGTCTTGCAAAACTCTTTCAAAGTTACTCTCACACCAAGGTTTTACTGTAATAAAATTGTAGTGTTAACACCCTTAGACAATATAGTCTGCTTTGATTGTAATGCAATGCATTGAGCACTTGTCATCCAGCTTAATCCAAATCTTCTAGTAGTTCAGAGCATGCCAGGAGGAGCTCATGTAGGAAGTCTAGTAAGGTGTCATGCAACGCTGCATTTATATCTCTGTGTCGGCAGGATCTGTGTAACCATGAAGACTCAGCACTTTCATACCCAACAGGCTATGCTGTCTGAATTTTTTATATCTCCTCAATACCAATAAAGCGATAATTGCAACAAAGAGAAAAAAAAATACTGCTTTCCGCGAGGAAAAATTAACATGTATTCCGTGATTCAGTCTATTTTCTTAGGCATGAGTTTACTTTTACAAAGTCCTGTGTGTGTGATTCAGCAAAGACAACTGGAACATTTTTCAAACTGAAATCCGATTCTGTAATTGTGAAACATACTTGGTGTGTTTTGAGTAGGAAATATTTTGAACATATGTTCGGAAAAGCTGCCTTGGACGTTCTACACTTGGGAAAGCTTGACATTTACTGGGCAGAAGTTGTTTAGTTTTATTTAACCAGAGCAGGGAGTTTACACTGAAATGTAGTTTGCAAATGGATTTTTCTCCTTCTTGTTCAAATATATAAAGGCCCGATGGTGATGCATTAGGGTCAGCAGTTGGATGTGGATCTGGGGGACTCTGGGAACTGTGCCCATCAAAGTTTGTACATTAAATGAGGCCTGCTATTTTTCTCTTTTAGTAAACAGTGGTCAACAGGGTAGGCTACTTCATTAATTGGGATAGTAAATGCATGCCTCCCAACGTTTTGAGATGAGAAAGAGGGACACCTAACAGCAAATGTATGCAGGCATAGGACACGCCCCCTGCCACACTCCGTTAAAGGAGAATTAACCCAAAAAAAGGTTAAATAAATCCACAAGGGTTTTTTTTTTTTTTTAGCACTACTATTCTTTTATATTGGAAAATTTACAAATGCAACAATTTAGAATTTGGATGAAAGGTTTAGCACTGGGAAACACTTTTTAAAAGATAAAAAGTGCATTTTATATACAGCTATATGAATCAGACCAAAATGAGGGACAAATGAGGAGGAAAGAGGGACAGAGGGACATTGTTCCGAATCAGGGACAGTTGAGAGCTATGCAAACGCTGGCTTTAACAAATTATCACAAAAGTATTACAATCTGGGTTGTTTGCGTCAGGCACGTTTTGTTTTACTATGCAAGCAATCCTTTTTTTTTTTTGAAAATAGGTGCAGGAGCTCCCCCTTTTGGAGTAACCCCTTGTTACTGTCCCTACCTACCTCTGAGCACCGTTCCTTGGTTCCACCCCCTACCCACCTTCCAGTACTGCCCCTTTAAAGCAATATAAAACTAAGTAACATTTGTCTTATTAAGTAATTTGTGTGGAATTTGTTAATGATAACAAGAAAAGCAGTAAAATAGATTCTCTGCAGCCAACAGTAATAGACAGTAGATCCCCCCAGCAACAATAGACCTCCCCCCACAACAATAGACAGTGCCCCCTGCAAAAGTATATCCCTTCTAGACACAACAGATCACCAAGCAGAAACAAGAGATCTTCCTGGCAACAATAAACCCTCCTGCAGAATATAGATCCCCTCCAGCAACAATAGATGCCTCCCCTAGCAACAATGGACCACCCACATCAAAATACCCCCCAGTAATAATATATCCCCTCCGAAACAATGGACCACCCGCAACAAAATATCCCCAGCAACAATAGACCCCAGAAAACAACAGATCTCCCCGCAGACAGCATCGATAGACCCTCCAGCAACCAGCTACAATAGACTGCTCCTTCAACAGTAGATCCCTCCCAGCAACAACTGACCCCCAGCAACATAAGACCTACCCCAGCAACAATAGATCCCTCACCAGCAACAATAGACCTCCCCAACAACAATAGACCTCCCCTCTGCAAAAGTACATCCCTTCCAGAGACAATAGATCCCCCAGCAGCAACAAGAGACTTCCACAGCAACAATAAACCCTCCTGCAGAAATAGATCACCTCCAGCAACAATAGATTCCCCAACAGCCAGCATCAATAGACACTGTAGCACAACCCAGCACCCCTTGCCATTACATACAATCAGTGCTGGAGGTACCGGAACTGCGTTCCCCCCCACGTTCCTGCAAAAAAAAAAAAAAAAGCCCTGCACACAAGTCTATGGAAATGTGAAATGTGCCCGAAGCAGGTAAAATCAGGTCATAAGGTGGTCAACTGCAAATCAAACACATCTGTCAAATTCTGAATGATCATAGAAGAGTTTCAAACTCATGTCAAACTTATGCCATCAACGCAAGCCCAAAGGATGTCAACACAGGCCTTCAGCAAAGAGTGGTGATTAGAGATGAGCTATCTCTGTCCTATAAGGAAGTTCTATATATTCCAATTTTGTTATTTCTTAATAAGCATAGTACAGCAGTCAGGGATTCTTCCTTCGCAACCATTTGTGTTATTATAAATAGTCCCATTGGATCCCATTCATATGGATGACCAGTGACTGGTGAGAGCCTAGAAATCTAGTATCTTCCTATGAAATACATTCTTCCTACAGGGAGAGTGGGGGTTAAATTCCATGTACACTAATCTCTGTCCAATATGGCCAATAATATTAATGTTAAAGTGTTACTAAACCCACAACAGTAAAATCAGTCTGTATATGCAGTAAAGCGTGCTTGTTATACTCACTGAGGAACCTAAGGGGTTAATCCTCCTCATTGTGTAAAAAGGTTGTTTGATACTGTCTTCACTGATCCTCCCTTTCTTCCACTGTCCCCAATCCATCTGCTGATAGTACAAAGCTTTGGGGGCATCCTGCACATGCTTAGTTTGGTGTGTATTGCTAGAAAGTTTTTTGTTTTGTTTTTATAATACCAACGGTTTCTTTTATTGTAGAATAAAAACAAATAACAAGGAAATCACATACAAAAACTTGTACAAAACAAGGGTCATATCTGTGCAAACATCTCTAGGATAGTAAGAAGTTTTCCAAAATATGGCCAACGGCTCTTCAGGGGGTTCATCCTCAAGAACGACCTGTGTATATCTAACACCAGGGCTTTTTTTTGGGGGGGGGGGGGGGTGCATGTGATCAGCACAGGGCCAATCAGCAGACAGAGGGACAGGGGTCATGCTGCCTCATAGGACAGTCAGAGGAGAATGAAAACTCCTCCTACAAGCTTTAACCAGACACTGATAGAAGTCACAAGACTGCTATATACCGCTGATGAGAAAAGGTATTTAGCAGTTTACATTTACTAAAATAAATGCATTTCCTTGTTCTGTGTACTGTGGGAGACCAGATATAGCGAATGCCGGGTCTTGGGTTTAGTAACACTTTAGGTTAAAGTTCAATCCCAGTTCATTATAAGACATTTTTTTGGACAGGATTAAAGCCTCTTTTGGATTCTTATTAGTGTATGTATCATTCTGTCACATAATCAAACACTTTCTCCTTTTTGCAGCCCATCTCCCCATTGCGAAAGTCTCCCAGTGGGCACCCAGGCAACAATAAAAACCTGACAAAGTGTCTAACCCTTACCACTTTATCCAAACAAATATTGACTATATTGGTTAACATTTCAAATATGGACCATTGCTAGAAATGCCTTCAGTTTGTAGATATTAGTATACCTGTATGAAAGAAATACATGCCTTTTTTATTTTTGCTGCAGACAGTAATGACAAGCATGATGAGTAGATGTAACAGAAGTATTAAGCCTCATACACACGATTGGATTGTTGGGGAACAAAACTGTGGACTTTTGTCCGAAGGACGTTGGCCCAAACTTGTCTTGCATACACATGGCACACAATTGTTACCCAACAAATACGAACGTAGTGAGGTACTATGTGGTTTTTCAGATCTTTAGCGCCACCCTTTGGGCTCCTTCTGCTAATTTCGTGTTAGTAGAAGTTTGGTGAGCCTTGATTCGAGCTTTTCATTTCGCACTTTTCATTTTGTTTCTGAACGGCCGTTCTTTAACCAGACATGTTACGCAATCGGAGGAGATGACGTTTTATTTATTATTGGCCTTGGAGTTATTACTTTGACATTATTTTTTGGTTGAATAATGATTTGATTTGGTACATTTTCTATATTTTTGGATGCATAGAATGCACTTTTTGGTTAAGTTCTATTGGCAGATAACATATCTAATTTTATTTGTTTTCTTTTTTTAATGCACAATAAAAAAATTGTGTAGAATAATACTTGGCTATGTGTTTTACTTCAAATGACAGTTTGGGAGTCGGCAGTTACATTTAAAAAAATACAATGTAAAATTAACAAGGGACACCAACATAGTTGTATATTTGATCTTAAAAAACTACAGGATAATGGTGTCGTGGTAACTTTCCCAAATAAAAAAAAAAAAAGCATAATATATTATTCTTGATATCACTAGAAAAAAAAAGCCCTTGAAAATTAGTTTGCAATAACTCCATCAGTATCACCAGCAAAGCAGCTTCATTATTATCCCATTAAAGAAGAAGAGAATGTGCGCTGCATTTTGAGATTTCATAATTTGCCACGTCACGAATGTTAATTCTCCATTACGAACACTAGTTTACAAGACCGACCATTTCTGGCTCATCCTTGCTTTCTTAACATGCATGTTTGTACTTTGGACTTTTTTTTTTTTTTTTTGAAAATTTTTTATTTGGTTTTACAAATAAAAATTACAAAACATAGCCGTATAGTTTTACAGAAACAGATTCCTGCACAATAAACAGCAAACAATAGAGTACCAATAGTCCTCTTGTAGCGTGTTACGCGGACCCTAAAAGGTCCTAAAAAGTTAAACGACCTAAGTATACCAGCTAAACGATTTCACTTCGTAGCCCTTGGGTGAATACCCTCTAGAGTGGGTGAAACGAATGGGGAGAAAAAATTGCACAGTGTATGGTCCATGTTGTCAAGGAGGCTTAAAGTTAGCCGGATCCCCACGGGAAAACAGTTTAAGTCTACCCAGAGATCCAGTTAAGTTGTGTTGAAGATACCATTCCGTGAAGCGAAACGTTTGCATGGCCATCTGAATGTCAGAGTGTGTTAGTGTGGCCTCCATATATTTGCGCCACCTCGCAAAAAAGCGGTGAGTGGGTTTAGGATTCCTGGTAATGGTATCCAATCTCTCCAGGTAGAAGAGCGATTCGATAGCCTTTTGTAACGCCGGTAGTGTAGGTGGTGTCTTGGAGATCCAAGATTGCATAATGGAGTACTTTGGACTTTTGTCAGACAGACTTGTGTACACACACTCGGAAAATCCAACAACAGACATTTGTCCGCGGAAAATTGTAAAACCTGCGATCCAACATTTGTCCACGGAAAATCCGACAATTGTCCAATGGAGCATACACACGGTCAGATTTTGCGACAACAGCCTGTCATCACACATTTCCCATCGGAAAATCCGATCGTGTGTACGAGGCTTTAGTGGCAGTATTTTGTTTAGTGTAATACTTCCTTTTTTCCCATAGGTGTCGCTTTAATCAGTGCCTGCATGTTTGGTATCATGAGCAGTTTAACACATAAATAAACTTCCAGTTTATTTCATTTCATTCCTCAATCCAGTTGACCGTTGCTAGTTTATATCTGTGTTATTATTCAAAATAATATAAAATGATTAAGAATAATAATAATATGCCTTTATGGAGGTTAAAGGGGTTGTAAAGGTAATTTTTTTATTATCTACATAGGTTCCTTTAAGCTAGTGCATTGTTGGTTCACTTACCTTTTCCTTTGATTTCCCTTCTAAATGTTTTTTTGCTTTGTCTGAATATCTCACTTCCTGTTTCTCCTCAGTAAACTTCTCACCATCATCTGAGCTGGTGGTTAGTCAGCCAGAACAGCTTACTGGGGTGAAACAGGAAGTGAGAAATTTAGACAAAGAAAACAAAGAAAAAAAAACATTTAGAAGGGAAATCGAAGGAAAAGATAAGTGAACCAACAATGCACTAGCTTAAAGGAACCTATGTAGAAAATAAAAAAATTACCTTTACAACCCCTTTAATGCTTTCAGTAGAAACCGAAGGCGCATTAGGGGTCTCCCACTGAACCTACTGCAATATTACGTTGAATCCTCTACTGAATCTACTGCAAGATAACTAATTAACAGCACTAGGGATTTGCAGCTTTTTACAGCTGAGAGATAAATGAACCTTTGCCTCTGTTTCCAGGCTACTGAACAGGTGTCGCTTAACTGAACCTCTAGGGTGAGCAAAAAGCTGCGTTCACTGCATCTCTAGTGTTGCATCACTACTGTGCTGAATGGAATTTCCTCTTTTTGTCTTACTGAATGTATAAAACCTTATTAATGCCTAGATTTACATTTTACTCTCTCAACAAAATTTCCTGATACTATGATGCAAATCTCTGAAGGATTTTATGCACCAGGGGCTTATTTTTGTAAATAAATAGAATGTGGCATTGACAAGTAGGCTGGATCAGTTTTGTGGAGCATGGATCTGTAGCTGGGAAGCGTAAGCCAAAAAATTATTCTTATATATTTCTCCTATAATTATAAAATGTACTCTGTCAAAAAAGGACGGAGTCTATGGAAGTGCTGGTCCACAGGATGGTGGACATCAAAGGCAGACAGTAGTCTTGTATGTCTGCTGATGTTCAGATTTGTGCTGGCAGACACAGCATCCTGCATGAAAAACAAATTAACCCAATTAAAAGAAATTAAATTGCCTTTGCAAGAGTAATTTCCCAGCAGAAGGTCTGAAGTCGTTCTCTAAGCCAGCTCAGCTCCACCTGTTCCACCCTTCCAGCAGGAACTCAGCACCCCTTAGCTTATTCTGCTCCCGCTTGCTAGCAATGACTCAACAGCTTTCCACCCTTCTAATCACTAATTTTAAATCAGGCAGGTGCTGTGGCGGGGGAAATGGATTGCTGAGCTGCTGAAAGAATAACTTGAACTTCTTCAGTGCCTCTGCTGTGAAATTGAGAATGAATTGGTTCACAGTGCCTGCAGCTACACCAGTTAGTGAGAGCTTGCTTTAAAGCTCATTTATTGCTTTTATATTATATGTATATACTTGAATGTCCATAGCAGGCTCACTTTAAAGTTTATCTATTCTCAAAACATGCTTCTTCAGTGTTGGTTGGAACTTTCATCAGTTTTTTTGTTTTCCAAACCCCGCTGGATAAACTTACTTTCACTTGTTGGTCTGGATGCGAGAGGCAATTTCTTTAACCTGAAGGGAAATCCCTGAGAGGAAATGGAAAGTCGCAAAAGCCATTACTAATACTAAGTGTGGGGTGAAACGCATTGAGGTGCGTGACCTGGATAGAATCTGGGCTGGGGCAGCTTACACTTTGTACACACAGGGGCTTTGTGTGATGTGCAGCTTTCAGGACTCATTGATGTCCACGGAGCTGGGACGAGCTCCTTCCTTGCTTGCACTCTCAGTGGCTGAGGACGGAGGACGACCTTTCGGAGCCTTGAGCAGCACCCTTGGTCTTTGTTTGGGTTTACAGTGAAGGGAAAACCCATTTTAGAAAGTTGCCATACAATTTTCCATAATTTAATTTACTGCTGATAAGGGCCATCAGGAGAAATAGAGAGAGTGAATCTCCTCAGCAAGGACAGAGACAGCAACAAAAAGCTGACACCAGCTAATACTATTCCCTTATCTATCCAACACTAAAAAAAGTCTAAAGATACTGAAATTTTGCTTCAGTTGATCCTTAATTTGGGATATTGAATTTGTTCCACTTCAATTCCAAGTATAGAGTGTTCCCTCTGCACTTGAAATACAACTAAAGTTCCAAATCCAGGTACCATGAGATGCACAAGCTTCAGAAATTAAACAAAAAGACATTCTTTACTTTTCCTCCTTTATTGTCTCGCTCCCCTCTCAGACACTGCAGCTCACAGTGGGAGGCTCTCAGCAACAGAGGCAGCGCTGTCAATCTGTAAAGCAGTGGGCAGGAATAGGTGTGGGCAGGACTAGGTGTGGAAAAGGTGCTGATTCGCAAGCTACAGGCTTGTGAATCAGCACAGTGTGACAAGGCCGATAACCAGTGATGGCTGGTGGTAAAAAAAAAATTGTGGGGGGGGGGCGGCAAACAGTATCACCCCCCCCCCCTGGTTGGTCAGTTGGGTCTGGGCAGCACTTTTCCGAGGCTTCGGCAGCGGCTTCCCCTGCTCTCCATGGGCATCACGACGGCTTCCGTTCCTTCCCTCCTCCTGAGTGGTCAATCGCGACTCTTCTCTTTTCGGCCAACCGGAAAACAGGACTAAGACCTGCTTCTGATTGGCCAGATTGAGAATCAATGTTTTAATTGTGAATATTCATTCGCTGTTGTAACACCTGAGTGAGTTCCTGGCGCAAAGCTCTCCAACCCGAGCCTTTCCTATTTTGAAGCCTATTAGAGCCTCTGGCTATAATCAGGTGTTTAGAAAAAACATTGTAATTCATGCGCCCAGCATCCTGAAAGAGGCCGGACGCATGAATAGGGGGTGGCACCGGCGGCCATGGATTTGAATGAATCTTCATTCATATAGGGTAGATAGCTGTGGATAGAGGGGGCAGCGCCTGGTCACCCCTAATGGACAGGCCGCCACTGTGCGATAACCATGCTCCCTGAAACATTTTTTTCCTCCCACTGTAGTGTAATCAGATCCAACCTACATCATGAGGGTGGCTACTCTGCTCCAAATTCATGAGTGGTGCAGCATTGTTGTCACCCTATCCAGCGAAGTAAGCAGCATGATATGGACTTCACTGTAATGTTTGGTATTTGTGGAACCATGTGCACATGTACTTAAAATTAAGTGCAGCAGAACATATTTTTTTATGGGAAGCAATAGTTCTACTTTATGTCCTGGTCCAAAGTCTGCCATTTTCCCATATATTTCCCAATGTAATCTAATCTGTTTATTTTTTCCATTTAGATCGAATGTATTGAAGTAATAAGAATGCCTAAGCCCACAAAATATGTCAATTCTAAAGTTGTGTTTGCAAGATGGAAAACTTGTATTTTATGTATTTTTGTGAGGGACATGGGAGGGGTTAATGAGAAAACTGTTAATTCAGCCATGGAGTAATTAGGCTGCCTGATTACTAACACTTCTCCCGCTGTGTTAATTTCTCTCTAATAGTCCATAATTAATTTCTTGAACTATTTTCTGAGTTTGTGACTTAATGCACCAGTCTGCACACATGTGTTCAAATAAAACAGTCAGTTTAAAGTGTGTAAACTGCTTTTGCTGTATTTTGTTAATTGGATGTGGGGGGGGGGGGGGGTGTATTCTTGCCTTTTCTCCAACTGTGAAAATAGAGTGGGCCCTTGCTGTGAATTTGAATCTGCAGGCAACATTCTTCACGTGAATGCATTAGTCGTTACACTGCTGTAATTACAGCTTATTATAGCGTTTTAATTAGGACAGTCATTTCATATCTATTATGTGATGTCCCCAAATTGAGAATCCAAGTTTCAGAGGTTAGGATATTTGAGTTGAATATACTGTATAACCACAAAAACAACTCCTGAAATACATTTTCAATTTTGGGTGGTGGAGCAGGACTCCTCATCACTACAAGTCTTCCCTGATGTTCAAGACCTCCTTAAGTTATCGCCCCCATCCTGGCATTAGAACTTTGCTTTTTAACTGAGCTTAAAATTCCCCCTCTCATCCTATTCAGTTGACAACTGTAAATGTTGACATTGCCCATCATGTTTTGCGACAGTGGCAATGGTAACCAGGACTTACATAGAAGGTGATTCCAGAGACTGATTACGTAACCTTGTGGTCCTACATTACGAGTCTTGGAGACACCCCTGTCTATTAATACTTTGTGCTGTTAACAAAAGTGTGTAACACAGTATATTCCATAATATAACAAATACTGTAGCTGCTGAATTTTAAGAAAAAGAGACTCACCAGTCCAGGAGTCCAGCGCTGTTCACCTGGTCCAGTTCTTCACCAGTTTTCAGATCATTGGCACTGCTGTCTTGGCTGTAAGAGCTGGCTGTGACATTCTGCTGTTTTACAGCCAGCTCTCCACTATGTTGCACTCTCAGATAGATCTTGCAGCCTTCTGAGATGGTTGACACGTCCCAGGAGGTTTTGGGTGGTGGGTGGTGGACGTCCCAGACTTACGTAATTCTCACCTAAGTGAGCATTGCAGAAGTAGGAGCAGATACCTGTCAAAAAAAGTTACCTGTTCCCCCCGCCCCCCCCCCCCCCCCAAAAAAACTAACAAAAAAAAACACTTTCAAATATGGTAGAGGAGAGGGTGACAAATTAGCAGTATTTTCACTTTTAAGAGAAGGTTCACTTTAAGGCAAAATGGGGCCAAAGGCAACGCAGAAGCATTGGTTCCTACATCCCTTTGATTGCTGTGAATAAGGACTGTAATAGGCCCACAGAAGCCCCTCCCCCCCAAAAAAAACTTTGTGGTGTATCCTTCCACCCTAGAGTAACAGGCAGGTCCATGGCTTTGACCAATAACGCTATCCCAATAGTTTGCTGAAGAAGCAATATACTTGAACTCTCTGGACATCCACCAGACCTTTGGCTCCAGCTTAGGTTGCCTTGTAAAAGATCTGTCTCTAAGCAAATCTCCCCCAGCAGAGACATAGATAGCAATAAAAACCTGATCCTATATTTCTCTATCCAAAACCCATGTCACTGTGCTTGTTACTTTTACTGGCTTGAAGACAAAAAAAAAACATCCTTTTAATCGACCACAAAGAGAGTCAAAATTGCCCCAATCAAACGTGGCGTAAAAATCTGATCACTTTTGTTGTTTTTCCCAATATTGACTCCATTTCAATTCAATCTTTCAATAAACTGTTGAATTATTGTCCAGTTTCAACTTTACAATTGACCAAATTCTGGTGGTCGATCAAATTCCAGGTAGCAGATTGCTCAGTTTCTGGTGGTGGTTTTCCTATTACTCACATTTATGATTCCGGCGGCTCAAAAGTGGTTAGATGCAAATGAAAATTTCCATGTCTACGGTCAGCTTTAGTCTTCAAACAAATTGTTTTAAGGTCTCTATCCACAATTCCTCAAGTGAGGAATAAGTTCATTTTGAGATTTGGAATTTCGAATCTTAGGTCCATTGCTCTGAGTTATTTATTTTGGACGGAATTGTGTTTCCTTTTTGCGCACATTACCCTGACCTTAATGTCTGTTCTATGTAATCTTTTACTGAGGGAAAGGGAAATGCAATTGCTTATATAGAGTTTTCACTGGCCCCTTGTATTGTTACGGCCCTGCTGGTGGCAGACACCAGAGACAAGCCCGAGAAGTCTATTTCATTCCTCAACATCTTTTATGAGTTCCAAGCTTGCACGAGTGCTACATTAACAGGTCTACTGCTTGTTCCTGGTTTGAAAGCTTCCTTTGTGTTTTAACATCTCTCCCGTGGGAAATGCAATGTTGACAAGTCTGAATTAGCACCATTAATTATTTGACCTGCTTAGAGTATTTAGGTAAACACCATAAAAGGGCCATTTGGAAGTCAATGTTTCATTAGCAGTCTCTGTCCAGACTGAAAGTATGGATACTTCATTAGGAATGTGCACTTATAAAACTTGGGTGAGAATTTGTGCAAACGTGTCTGTGATTGGGTTAGCTTTGGCTTCTGTGTTTCAAGGCCCAGCTTGATGTGCCATGAATAGGTTGGAGAAGAGTTCAAACTTGGTGTGAGAAGGGACCTGGAACCAAAAACCCTCTCCTTAAATACTTTTAAGATCAATGTTACATTTACCAGTATTTATGTAGATAGTTACCAAATTTACTATAATTTTACCATAATTTTAATTGTTGCTCATCAGTTCTATCATGAGAAGTGTTTAGGCAGCTCGGAGTCCAAGCACATGCCACCTACATCTAATGCCGCGTACACACAACTGGACTTTTCAAGGGACTAGGTCTGACGGTCTTTCTGAAGGACTTTCGGCGGAGTTCCGACAGACTTTCCCAATGAGCGGACTTGGCCACACACAATCACACCAAAGTCCGACAGATTCGAACGTGATGATGTACGACCGGACTAGAATAAGGAAGTTCATAGCCAGTAGCCAATAGCTGCCCCTAGTGTCGCTTTTTGTCCGTCGGACTAGCATACACACGAACGGATTTCTCGGTCCGGCGGAGTTCCGGTGGGAAAATTTAAAACATGTTTTATTTCTAAAGTCCACTGGATTTGTGGCAAGCAAAGGTCCGATGGAGACCACACACCATCGAATTGTCCGACAGACTCGTTCCGTCTGACCTTTGCTGTCAAAAAGTCCGGTCGTGTGTACATGGCATCAGAAGGCACAGCTGAGATTCCTTAGGCCTTCTAACCACGACCATCATAGGGGCCACATTTTTTGGTGCTTATTGACCTGATTATTCACTCGGTAAGATGTAGACATTGACCCTGCAGTTTTCTGTTATTTATTAATGCAAATAACTACAACAATCACAAATCCAAGGACAAGGAAGCTGGATTTTGTTTTACTTTTTATGTAGCCAATAGATATTTTATCAACAGTCTTTCAGCAGGGATGCTTATCACATTCCCTGATATAAAGACTGTTAAAGAAGAAGTACAGCCAGATAGGTATGATTCAAATTTTTTTTTTAAATCCCATATTTCTTTTTTTAATGATATATGTATGCCTGTCAAAGGGTATTTTTTTAAGTACTGTAAGTACTGGGGGAACAAGGGGATCAGGAGGTTGTACTGTGTTAGTTCACCTTTTCATTTTTTCTGCCCCATCTATACATATACTGCGGCAGGGCGACCGCTCTGCGCCAGGTCACATCACGCCAGGTCGCCTTTGGGGCACATCTGTGATCACACAGAGCGGGGGAGCCCAGCTGCATGTACCGAGGACCCGATGTCCGCTAGCACCTGTCGATTGCTTAGTACACAGGCAGAACAGCGATCTGACTATGTAAACAAGGCACACCACCATTCTGTCAGTAAGGAAGACATTGACCCTGTGTTCCAGCTAAGCAGGGACACAGATCTAAGCCTTCGCTAAGTAGAAGCACCTCCCCACAGTACACAAGTACTGGCTAGGAACACATTTATCCCTTTGATCGCCCCTGCGGTTAACCTCTTTCCAGCTAGTGTCATTAGTACAGTGGCAGTGCATATTTTTTAGCACTGATCACTGTATTAGTGTCACTGATCCCAAAAAAGTGTCAGTTAGATCTCTGATTTGTCCGCCACAATATCACAGTCCCACTATAAGTGGCTGATCGCCGCCATTACTAGTAAAAATAAATAAAAATATCCCATAGTTTGTAGACTCTATAACTTTTGCGCAAATCAATCAATATACGCTTATTGGGATTTCTTTTTTTACCAAAAATATGTAGCAGAATACATATTGGCCTAAATTGATGATAAAATTCGATTTTTTTTTTCAATTTTTTTATTGGATGTGTTTTATAGTAGAAAGTAAAAAAACTTTTTTTTTTCTCAAAAAAATTAAAGACCCAGAGGTGATCAAATACCATCGGAAGAAGGGTCTATTTGTATGACAAAAAAATACATCATTATTTATATACATATATATATATATTATTTGGGTACACGTTGCATGACCGTGCAATTGTCAGTTAAAATAATGCAGTGCTGTATCGCAGAAAATGGCCTGGTCATAAAGGGGGGTAAGCCTTCCAGAGCTCAAGTGGTTAAGTATGCGCATATTGTCATTTGTCAATGTAATTTAAAGTGGTTGTAAACCCTTACAAACCACTTTGACCTACAGGTAAGCCTAGATTAAGGCTTACCTGTAGGTCTAAGAAATATCTCCCAAACCTATACGGTTTAGGAGATATTTGCCCGAAGACGGGCACCGCTGTCTACGGCGCATGTGCCGTAGACAGAGGCGCGCAGGCGCACTGAGCGTGGCATCCTCGATGATGAAGATGCCGCGTATCTCGGCTCCCGTGGGAGTGACGGCTTCGCTGAATGACAGCGGCGGAGCTGCGAGACCCACCAAGAAGATGGATGCGCCAGACTACAGGGGACAGCGGTGACTTCGCTGGCTCCTGTGTCAGGTAAGTGACACATAATGGACTACTATGCGATGCATAGTAGTCCATTATGCTTTGCCTTTGCAGGGAATGAAAGGGGAAGTAAAATCATCAGGGTTTACTTCCTCTTTAAGTTTATTTATAGCAGTTTACAGTATATTCATGATAATGTTTATATTATGGTAATTTTTCATGCGATTTTTACATTTTATGCTTTTACATTATCCTGTTCTCTTTGTATTGCTTCCTTTGTGTGAAATCCCTGGTGTTCCTGACAATTCCTCTGCTTTCAAATTAAAGTCTGACCACACTAAGCAGGAGAGCACGGCATAGTCAGTTTTTTACCTATGCTGGGAACTCAGTATGCTCTACTCCAATGATCAGACCTGTCTGCACACGCCCCCCCTGCACAGCCATTCACTGGGAAGATCAGTGTGCTGCTGCTTCTCCTCCCCCCAGTGCAGCTGAGAACAGAGGGAATGTGATCACTTTTTTTTTTTTTTAAAGGGAAAAGGGTATTTAACTTCTTTTTATTTTTTTATTTATTTATCCAAAAAACTGTTGTTTTACGAGGCAATCATTTGCAATCACTTTATCTGCCGATTCTGCCATGGAAGTCCTTGTTCAGGATCTTGCTTTTATTGGGTGACAACGCCCTGCCCATGTTTCCCTTCTGGACGGAGGTGTTTCAACACACGTTATGGCTCACTCTTGTCACCATATGAGAAATATCATGCAGTGATTGTCGGGGTGCAGCATGCATGTAAAGAAGGGGTGGCTGCAAAGAGACTGCAGGAGATCAGCAGAACTGAGGTCTACCAAAAGGATCAAGAAGGTGAAAGCAAGTAATATATTTAAATAAGGCCATTGTTTATGATATGTTAAAGTGCTATAGCAAACTAAATGTCATTCAGTTATGGTTTACAGCTAGTTTTGCTCCATTTTGTTATCTGAAGTTGTACTCGTCGGTGCATAGGAGTACAGTGTAATTCTAGCGGAAGCTTTAATACTGAGTCAGTTTTGGGCAACAAGGCATGAAATAGAAAGTATACACGGAATTATTTTATGTTACCCTAGCTGCTACTGGGAATGACATGCACAACAATATAATGCCCAAGATTCAAATAGCCAGAGCACTATGCAATCCAATGTATACCTGGACATTTTACAAAATCCTCAACGCCTTAAAGTATGTGTGAACCCTCACCTTCTAAAACAATCCATTCACTTTAAAATAGAAATGAAAGACAAAACATTTGTGTATAGATATAAAAAATATTATATTATTTTTTCCTGTTGATCACATAACCTCTGTTACCAGCTGCATATGGAGCTCAAAGGGAGGAGAGAGAGGAGAAACAGCATTACACTGGTCTTCCCAGCAAATGGCTGTGCGGGGGGGGGGGGGGGGCATGTCAGGGCAAGCCTCATCATTGGAGGAAAGCAGGCTGGGTTCTCAGCACAGCTAGAAAACTGACCACACTGTGCTTTCATGCCCAGTGCAATCAGTTTTAATAGGAAAGCAGAGGGACCAGCGGGAACACCAGCCATTTCACACAAAAGAAGCAATACAAAGAGAACAGGATATTTTTTCGTATAAGTACATGGTACAGCAAGTACATATCAGGAATATGAAATGTTAGGGTAACAACTGCATTAAAACTTTAACCGCTTCCCGACCGCCTCACGCAGATATACTGCGGCAGAAGGGCACGTACAGGCAGAATCACATACATGTACGTTGCCCTTTAAGAGGCAGGTTGAGGGCCCATGCAGGAGGTATGCAGTATATATAAAATAATATGCAAAGTGGTTGGAGGGAAGCTTCAGAATGGCAAAAATGTTTTGTTACAAATTATTTGAGCAGACCGCAGTTTCTCTTTAAAGAAGAATTCCAGGTTATAATATTTTATACATGGTTACATTGGTCCAGCTTTGACCAATGTAACTATGCATATACCATACCTGGCTGATGCCCCTGGAAGCAGGAAATCACTGGAGTTGACACCGCTACACCAGTGTTCTCCACTTGCTTCCAGGTACTGTACTGAGCAGCCTGTGTCCTGTACTGAGGTCCGGTATTCACACTATGAACACAGAAGTTCTCTCGCCAATCAGAGAACACTTTGCTTTAATTAATCACTTGCCGACCGCTGCACGCCAATGTACGTCCCTACTTTGGGGACGGATATCGTTGTTATGGCACCTGGCAATGCCCCCATCAGTCAAGGCTCTCTTTCCCTAGCTGCCATAACCCCCGGTATCCCCATGTTCAGCCAGCGGTCAGCTACAGGATAAAAGTGGTCTCTGTGGCGGATTCGCCGTGAGATCCTTTTATCGGTGGCAGGAGAGGGCCAAACCCTCTCACCATGATCCGGTGCCCTCCGCCGCATACCGGAGCCGTCGGCAGCGAAGGAGGCCATCGCATCTGTTTTCCTGTCAGGTATGGATATGAGTGAGAGGAAGATGGCCCCCACCCGTCTCCATACCATAGCTGGGCGGAAGCAACGTCAAAACTTCACTTCCACCCATACCTTATAAAGGCGCATTTTTTCAATGTCATTTTTTCAAATGACAAAATTTTTATGAGATCTGAGGACTTTTTGACCCCACGTCTCATATTTAAGAGAACCTGTCATGATTTTTTTCTATTACAAGGGATGTTTACATTCCTTGTAATAGGAATAAAAGTGGGCCAATTTTTTTTTTAAAACAGTGTAAAAATAAATAAAATAAAGTAAAATAAGTAAGATTTTTTTTTTTAAACGCCCCGCCCCGACGAGCTTGCACACAGAAGCGAACGCATACGTGAGTAGTGCCCGCATATGAAAGAAAACATTGGTAAAACCACATATGTGAGGTATCACCGCAATCGTTAGAGCGAGAGCAATAATTCTCACCCTAGACCTCCTCTGGCACTCAAAACATGCAACCTGTAGAATATTTTAAACGTTGCCTATAGAGATTTTTGAGGGTAAAAGTTTGACGCCATTCCACGAGCGGGCGCAATTTTAAAGCGTGACATGTTGGGTATCAATTTACTTGGTGTAACATTATCTTTCACAATATAAAAAAAATTGGGCTAACCTTACTGTTGTATTTTTATTTTTATTTTATTTAAAAAAAGTGTTTTTTTTCCATAAAAAGGGCGCTTGTAAGACCGCTGCGCGAATACAGTGTGAAAAAAAGTATTGCAATGACCGCCATTTTATTCTCTAGGGTGTTAGAAAAAAAACTATTTATAATGTTTGAGGGTTCTAAGTAATTTTCTAGGAAAAAAAAAACTGTTTTAAAAATGTAAACACAAAAATCTCAAAATGAGGCTGGTCTTTAAGTGGTTAAGAAAATGCAAAGCATTCCCTGAATGCTGAGCGGCTGAGCTCCAGTGTTCACAATTTGTATTTGTATTGTAACAAAATCTTTCTTTAACCACTTCCCCCCACGGGAGAGCATACATGGACGCCCTTCTGTGATCGCGCTGCCCATGTGCCCCCGCAGCGCACAAGCGGTGTGCTCTAAGATAGCTGAGCGCTCCGGACTCAGCTGATCACAGATCGGGGTAAAGGGCCCATCACAGCGGCCTTTTACCACGTGATCAGCTTTGTCTTATGAGAGCTGATCGTGATGTAAACACAAGCTGGTTATCAGCTTTCCGGTAACCGGCTAGTGTTAAAGGGACATCTACACTAATAATCAGGGTACTGATTATCAGTGGAGTTCCAACAGTGCCCACCAGTGCTGCCAATCAGTGCCCACCAGTGCTGCCAATCAGTGCCCACCAGTGCTGCCAATCAGTACCCAACAGTGCTGCCAATCAGTACCCACCAGTGCTGCCAATCAGTGCCTAACAGTGCTGCCAATCAATACCCACCAGTACTGCCAATAAATATATCCTCATCAGTGTCACCTATCAGTGCCGCCTACCAGTGCACATCAGTGCAACCTATCAGTGCCACCTACCAGTATTGCCTATCAGTGCCACCTATCAGTGCCCAGTAGGCAAGCGGTTAAAATTGTCCCCTTGTGCTAGGCACACATTAGCTCTTGAAAGGATGTACAGGAGGTCCCAGTCTTGTCCTCGGAATCTTTATGAGACGGTACAGAGAGTGCAAATCCCGCTAAGGACTCAGTCACAGTTTCCTTCATTCCGTCTGAAGCGATCTCTGAGGACAGTTTTGTAATGTGTACAGTGCTTGACTTAAAGCATTTCCTGGATACAAAGCATAGTTTGTGTTCTACAATAAGTTACTATTTACCTTGTACTCTGTCACAGTAAATTCAGTTAAGACAATATTTACATGGCATACAGACAACTGACATTTATGAGGACATGAAGCCACCCACCGAAAATAAGAGGCATACTGATGGATCTAAACAGGTGTAAGATTTATGAAAATCTGTTAATGTATTTGTAGTGTAAAGCATAGCTCCCAACTGTCCCTGATTTCAAGGGACTGTCCTTGATTTGGAGCAATGTCCCTCTGTCCCTCATTCCTCCTCATCTGTCCCTCATTTTGGTCTGATCCTCATAGTTGTATATAAAATGCACTTTTTATCTTTCAAAAAGTGTTTCAGAGGACTAAACCTTTCATCCGATTTCTAAACTGTTGCATTTGTAAATTTTAAGAGCCCATATAAACTAATATTAGTGATAAAAAAAAGTCCCTTGTGGATTTAATTAATCTTTTTTTTGGTTAATTGTCCTTTAAGTGGGTGTGACAGGGGGCGTGTCCTATGCATACATATGTTTGTTAGTAGGTGTCCCTCATTCCCATCTCAAAATGTTGGTAGATATATGTAAAGCATAAGATAGAAGGGGGCCACAGGATTCTTCCAATGGACAGATCTTTATAACATGGTGGGGATGATTTACTAAAACTGGATCACTCAGAATTTGGTGCAGTTGTGCATGGTAACCAATCAGCTTCTAACTTCGACTTGTTCCTCTATGTCAATAAAACCTGGAAGCTGATTGGTTTTTAATATGCAGAGCTGCACCAGATTTTACACTCTCCAGTTTTAGTAAATCCCCTCCCCCAGTAATATTGACAGTTGAATAAATATCTTTAGCACCATATACGATGAGAGTGAACATATGCGCGGACTTTCAGGAAGTCGGTATTTGCATGAGAGATTCAAGGTACGGGGAACTCTTGCATGATCTGGAGGGCATTTGTAGAGAAATCAGGTTATGTAATGTATGTGTGAGGCCACACTGAAGTCTGGTACCCCCGGACCGAATATCGGCCGATATCAGCTGGCTTTATAGAAACCAGTTGATATTGGGTCTGTATGTACACCAGCCTGTCCGACAGAAGCCATAATTAAATGTTTTTTGTCGACTGGGCATGCTGGGAAACCAGCATCCGATCAGCATCTGATCAGCGCCAATGGAAGCGAGCACTGACTGGTGTGGGGGGTGGATGGGGTGTAAGACCCCTGTCAGAACATAATAGCTCGGCAGGGAGATCACTGTACTAACACTGGATGATTAGTACAGCAAGCTCCTCCAGAGCTCCTCAGTTTTTCTTTTGTTCAGCTCGCTGGGTTGACCGTAAAAAAAACTTATAGTGTGTAGTGTGAAAGGCTCCTTTCACACAGAGGGCCAGAGGCAGTAAAAAGGACAGTTGATCTGCATTTATACCACCACCCCGACCACCCATCTGGTAGCGGACATTACACCATTGGGGTGCATACACATTGCATTGCAATTTTCACGCTACATAAATGATTGGCAGCCCTATGTAAGTAAATGATGAAGGCTTGGTTCGCAGATGCAGCGCATTCACGTAAGAGCAATTAAAAAAAAAACAAGCATCAGAAGGTAGCAGTATCACGTCCTCAACGTTTGTAGTCCTCTTTTCACTGCCCTTTCGAAAAGCAATCCTCCATAGAGCATTTTTTCAGATGGGTGATAAATACAACTGCTATTGTGAAAGGAGCTAATGCACACACATTAAGTTTTTTTTTTTTTTCATTCAGCCCAACGGACTGAACAAATGGCAGGTTTTCCAGCATGTTCGTTCAACAAACAGCTGTACACATAGGCTGAATGTTGGCCGGTTTCTATTGTATCGGCTGATTTTAGCTGATATTCGGCCTGAGTGTATGGGGCTTAACACCTGTGATTACAGCTAGCATCAAAATTCCTGCAGCAAGACTCAACAAGTTCCTCCAGCAAAAATCACAGGTATGTGCAGACAGCTGTGGGTGCTCAGCCTGTACAAAGCAATGATAGGCTATAGCCGGTACACACGATCAGATTATCGGACAAATTTTCGTCCATTTTTTGTATGCTGCTAGTCTGATATTGAAAGTGAAGAGGTTACTCACTATACCAAAATTCTCGTATGACAGAATTCAACGTCAGGAGTGATGTCATGTGTTGAATTATTTTTTATGTGTTCCTTTGTTTCTGAGCATGCGTGGTCTTGCTCTTACAATTTTGTTTGGGCGAAAAGTGTACTAATTGATTGAAAATTCTGTTCACATCCGACAAAAATTTTAGAGCTTTTTTGTCGTCCGAAAATTCATTATCGTCTGTCGATAGCACCATACTAACAATCAGAATATCGGCAGATGGTTAATCGGACAAAATTTCCTTCTGATTTTCTAAACGTGTATGGGCCTTTAGAAGAGCCAAGGCTGTCCACTGATGTTCGCATGTATCCGGACATCCAGCAATCACCTGCCGTCGGGAACAGATGATCAGTCCTATATGCAGATTGACTCTGACGAAGACCTCGGACATGTATCAGAAGTAGGAGTTGTGATTCCTAGAGAAATAGTTACATCTTTTGAGAACAGAAGTCTTCATGGTACAGCAACAATGAAGGCCTCTTAAGGCCCCCCTAGGGAAAGAGAGCCTTGACTGATGGGGGCATTGCCAGGTGCCAGACAAAGGGGTGGATGGTGATGATTGCTGGAAACATGGGGGATGGGATGGGCCTGAGCTCAGGGAACGTGTGCGCCAGGGAATTCTGGGTCTTTCGGAAGAATTGGCCCCTTTTTTCCTCTGTTATGGTATGTCACAGCTTACTGCGGTTTCTTGACCTTGCCAGCATTTAAATTGCTGTAATGGGCTATGCCCTTAATGAAAAAATTGGAAGTAGGCTGTCTGTCCAGCACTTATGGTAGCTGCAAAAAAAATTGGAAGTAGGCTGTCTGTCCAGCACTTATGGTAAGGATAGGCCCCACTTCCCCCTTTTGGAATTGAGTGCTCACAGTACGACGGGCACTGGTTAAATGTGTTCACATGTTACGTGTTGGAATTTAATAAAGCTGTGACCTTGCCCTTTCCAACCTAATGGTTGTGTTTTATTTAATGGGGTAAAAGGGAAATTTGATCCCATTGTGTTACATTCAATTGTTCATAGGCCCATTGCACCTCAGCAGTCATGAGCATCATGTACAGAGACATATCATCAGATACAAGGTTTGCCCTATCAACTAGAATGTTGACATACAAGTTGTCAAAACTCAAAGTGGGCCCTGTCAATTTCCTTTCATAAAATCTCCTTGCCTCGAGCCAGCACTTTTTACAGTGATTTGGTTGTTTTTTTTTTTGTGTTTTTTGCTTAGGAACTGACGATCTGGAACGCCGACCGTACAGATTGTATTGACATGGCAGCAGGTGCAAAGGTATAAATTAATGAAAGAGTATCTCTAGATTTCCAAGAATGTTAGTCTTGCAAAAATCCAGACTACACCTCAAGGCATTTCGTACTTTTGACTACAGCACAGTAGCGAGCCATGCAAGTATCTAACAGGATGAAGACACCAAGGAGGATACGCTTCAGGTGATATGAATGTCCTGCCTCAGACATGGACAGCTACTCTGCTGAGCAGACAAAGGTCACAGAGTCATCCCCTTAATTACTATCTCCCAGCTGGAGAGACCGTTGAGCTTCAGAGCGGGGGAGGTAAGGAAGGAGAAGGAATGCACAGAGGTGTAATAAACACTGTCCTTTACCAGTTTAATCGAGGAATGGAAAAAATGTGCACTTCCACAGGAAGGCTGAAGCCTGTGTGGAATTGGTTTCATCTGTCTGCAGGGGCACTAAGGCCAGTATGGGCCCTGAACACACAACATTCACGGCTCCACATTTCTCTTACCTTCTTCCATCCCATTCACTACCATCTCCACCTTGCCATCATCGGTGAACTTCAAACTTTGGAACCTTACTTTCTGTGGCTCCATATTTATTTTTACATTTATGATTAAGACGAATGTTCAAGGAAAGTAAAGAATTGCCATAGTAAATGAATCTAAATAAATTATGCCCCTGATAGTTTGATTATTTTGGTTTACTGCATAGACAGGAAAACATCCATTGATCGCAAGATTTAACTTCCATTTTGTGAGTCTATATCCTATAGCCCATTGGATACAGTACTCTGCACTGGCCAGTCAGTATGCTGGTTGTCTAGCCCAAGCACTCATTATCCTTGGATAGGTTTTACCTGTACTACTTTCTTGCCAAACCTGTCTGTCTGATGCTGGCCATAAAGTGTGCAATGAGGCCTGCTTTGTTAAATGCCGTTCAATAAGATAACAAACAAAAATATATTGTTTATGTTGCACCCTCCTCGTTAGGTACTAGGATTAGGTACATTTAGTTCTGGCTCCCGGTATCTAATGGAGCTGCATTTTGGTCTTAGGCAAATTTCATTTTGGCTCACTGTAACCAATGTGGCTGTGTTTGCTTGTTCCCGTCTGGTCAGTTTTTCAGTGGCCTACAGGATTGACTACTTACCCCTGGTTGGTTCGGAAAAGTTCTGGAAGTTAGTCGGCAGGGAGAGTCTAATCAGCAGCTGAATATTGGTACAATCCCTGCCCAGGTGGTCACTGGGAGTCTGTATAAATACTCTGAGACTGAGAACAGCCTGGTCTTTTTCCCTGGGAAGGAGATCACAGCCTAAGGGGGCTGCTATCCCCTAAGCCCTTCTCCTATGTGCCTGCGGGGTATCAAAGCCCCAGTTGGGTTACCTGGAGGCCTGCTACTGAAAGTTATTGAAAGCTGACTGAGGGAATGTCATTTGAGGACCTAGTCTGGTAACACGGGGTGAAAGTGTCTGGGGGAGATCAGAAAGAGGCAATTTAAGGATGTTTGTGAGTACAGACGGGTGAGTGAGATCCTAGAGACTGTGGGCAGTAGCCATCCCTCTTGTACTAGAGTCAGCGGGTTTAAAGACATTGTGTCTTGTGTCCTAAAGAGCTGAGCTTCTTAGTGAAAGGACTTTGCTCGGACTGTCCAGAGAGGAAGATAAAGCCAGGGCCGTCTTTAAGGCAGGGCAAAAGGGGCAGCTGCCCTGGGCCCTGTCATTGTTGTGGGACCCAAAACAGCTGCCTCATACTTGCCAACTATCCAGGTTTAAATAACCTTGTCCCTTGAAGTTTTATTCCTGTGCTTTGTCCCAATATCTCAGTGTGAAGTGCTGGTACTAATGCTGCCCAGCTCTGCCCTATTGTTGTGTGCAGATAACTCACCTGCAGACCCTGTGTTTACATGTAAATAATCTGCATTCGTATGTAAATAGCGGTGACAATAGCTGTGGCTGGTGGTATTGATATGTAAATAAAGGCGGCATTCCTATGTATATCATGCTCCCCTGCTGCGAGGAGGTGATGTGCTGTAACCTCTAGCAACTAATCAGTGTGCCGTAATGTGTTCTGTCACCTCTAACAACTAGTCACTAAGCAGTAATGATAAGATGTAACTGCTGGCAACCAATCGCAATTGCTGCCTGATCTGATACAGAAAACTGATTTTAAGTCAAGTTGCTATTTATTGTATGTCTCAGGCCGCGTACACACGGGCGGACTGTTCGCCCAACTTTGTCCGCTGAACAGTGTTTCAGCGGACAGTCCGCTCGTGTGTGGGCTTCAGCGGACAGTTTCAGCGGACAGTCTGACGAACAAAGTTTTTCGGAATTTCCGTAAGACAGTCCGCTGAAACTTGGTTTCAGCGGACAGTCCGCTCGTGTGTAGGCTTGTTCGACAAACTAAGTTTCGCGCATGCTCAGAAAGGATTTATACGGTGGAAGGTTGCATTGCAGTGTATTGGACGTCGTATTTCTCGTCCCGTCGTACGTGCCGTTCACGTCATCGCGCACGCTTTCAGCGGACTGTTCGTTCATCGTGTGTGGTCAAGTCCGTTCATGCAAATTTTGAGCGGACTGTTTGTCGGATTGTTTGACGAACAAAGTTGGGCGAACAGTCCGCCCGTGTGTACGCGGCCTCAGAGTAGGTGGAGAGGGAAATTGCTTGGGGGGGGCCCAAGAAAAATTTTGCCCAGGGTCCAATCTATATTAAAGACGGCCCTGGATAAAGCTCCTCTCTGGACAAAGCTCAGTCCATCTTTTACTTGTGCAAGGACTTGGCTCACAGTTTTCCATTTACCCATAACCTACTACTCACCCAAGTTCATAAAAAACTTCTGAAATAAGTTAAAAATATATTATGTGCATCACACATGATGTACATCATGCCTTTAATGGAGCTAAACTGGTTTTAGATGTTAGGCTATAGTTACATATATTAATATTTAAGAAACATTTCAAATATGAGACAATGTTGGCATTCCAAGGGTACACAAAAATTCACATTCGTGTTTATTTCTTTTTATTTACATAGTGTAGGCTAACTGGGCTGTACTTTTCCAAGCGTATTGACCTGTAATAGGGTGTTTGGTAGTGATCTGTGAAAACAGAGACAGTTTTACTGAAGCCTGCAGCCCAGGATAAAGTCCAGGTGCAAATGTTTGGCTGTTACAATAAAGTACAATCCTTAAACAGCTGCAAATGAATAAAAGGATTTTTTTAAAAGCAAAGAAATCCCAATACCCTCCACAAAGAGGAAGCATTCAGGGTGCTGCTTCACCCTGTATTGTATTGTATTGTATTGTTGTATTGAAATGAAGTAAGGTAAGTAAATACATAAAAAAGCAGTGCAGCGCTAAAGTCAAATGTGTAAATCCAAAACACACATGCATAAATTCAATAAAAAAAAAGGAAAAGTCGTTTCTGCTATTGCACATAGACAAACACTAAGGATGAGAAGTCCCTCCAACCATGAGAATGATGAAGGTAATGTAGCACTGACCCCCAAAGGAGCGGCTGATTTAATTGGGCATTTGAATAACTGAAAAATGTAGACAACTCAGGGAACCCTCGTACGGTACCAGTATCTTTCAGCCGGTCCGGTGATACCATACGAGATTAGTTTCGATTGGGGTTTTTCAACTTAGCTTCCAGGCTCCTACTGAGAAGCCAACCTTTGCGTGGCCTTCTCCCGAAGAGTCCTCCCCTGGATGCTTCTACAGTTGCTGGGCCTCTCCACAAACCGAGACAGCACCGGACCACCTTCGAATCCTCCTTTCAGTTACTTTGCCTCGGTCCAGCCAGCCCCGAGACTTGGAGTCAGGTGGATCTGCGCTCCAGGCCATGAGAGCCCTGGGGGCTGGCCAGGAGGACCAGGACCAAACAGCCAGAAAGCACTTCTGGACCGGAACCCTGAAGCACGTGATGTCAGCACCTTAAGTACCCCCTCCCAGAATGCACAGCAAGAGTGACACTCCCACAGGGCTGGTTCCGAGAGAGAACTGGCACACAATGCACCTAACTGGACTGCGTTCTAGCACTTGCCAGAGATGACAGCACCACCTATAGCCAAGCAAAACACAATGCAATCCAGCCAGACTAGTACTGAGACCAAAATTTCGAGTAATTAAACCCAAAACCAAACTGCGGTTCCAGGAATATTAAATGGCAAAAACACATCAGAAGCTGGCGCTACAGTAAGAATATGTGTCATCAGGGCTTTTTTTCAGCGGGAATGCGGGGGAACGTAGTTCCGGCACCTCCAGCACTGAATGTACTGTGTGTAATGGCAAGGGGGGCTGGTATGGGCTGAAGGGTCTATTAATGCTGGCTGCTGGGTGATCTATTGTTGCTGGAGCAGATCTATTTTTAAGTGGCGGTCTAGTATTGCTGGGAGGTCTATTGTTGCTGGTCTGGGATCTATTGTTGCTAGGTGTCATTTATTGCTGGAAGAGATCTACTATTGACTAAGGGGGGTCTATTGTTGCTGGCCGCTGTAGAGTCTATTAATGCTGGGTCCCGGGCGATCTACTGTTGCTGGAGCAGATCTATTTTTGAGTGGCAGTCTATTGTTGCTGTGAGGTCTATTGTTGCTGCTGGGGGATCTATTGTTGCTGTAAGAGATCTACTATGGACAAAGGGCGGGCCTATTGTTGGTGGCTGCTGGAGAGTCTATTGATGCTGGCGGCATCTGTTGTTGCTCCCGGGGTGGTATTTTGTTGTGGGGGTCCATTGTTGCTGGGGGGGGGGGGGGTCTATTGTGGGGGATGAAACCAAGGAACGCTGCTCAGAGGTGGGTAGGGGGTGGAGACAAGAAGTGACTCAGAAGGGTTCCTGCACCTATTCTCTGACAAAAAAAGCCCTGTATGTAACAAATCAAAGTAAATGCAGCCACGTTTACCAGAGGGTATGTGACCCCCTAATAAGAGTGGTCAATTGCGTTTAATTACAATATCTAAGCCAAAGGTATCCCGTACATCCACACCCCTCATCGGATATGCGCCAAACAGTGACCAAGTCAGACGAGGAATTGAACTCTCCAAGAAACGACTAATCCTCTGGGGTTGTCACAGATCACAAAGCATGTAATAAAAGGATGATCCACATGGCATAATATTTTTTATACTAATTTATTGTTAAAACAGAGTTACACTCATATTCGGGTAGCTTAAAATAAGCGTGTGGTAAAACAATCGTAATTCCAGGAAGCAAGATGGCCGACCATTAATCACACATGCGTGGTGACGTGTGTACATGTCTCTTCCCTACACATTTCGCATTATGTGATGTCATCAGAGGCACCCAAGGTAAGTAAATAATTGTCTAAAAACAATTCATATTCCTGGTACCCTGGTTCCTGGTACCCAAAGGAGTTTGCCATCTAATGCCCAAGAAACACATTAAAGTCAGTTTTAACAGAAGCCAACTGATTTGTGGAAGAAAGCGGGGAAATATATACAGTACAATGCCAACTTTTGAAATTTGGTTTAGGAAGTAGTATCAAAGTACCATATTGGGTAAGCCAGCAAGGAAGCAGCTTCTTAGTGCAGGGTTATTCAATTTATGGTGTAAAGAAAGCCTCAGTTGTAGCTCCTGTCACCAAGGAGCCACATATAATATTCATTATATGTAATGTTACAGAAGACTGACAAAGACTGCAGGCATATAACAAGAGATAGCTAATGACAGCAAACATATAACAGGTAATGGTCACAGAGTGTGAACATGGTACATGGGTAGTTGGAGACTAACGATGTTCTACAGGAGACAGGAATTGGGCATCTAGTAATACGTGAGGCTGTTAGAGAATGTTGCCATTACAAGCCCATTACAAATCAATGCTTCCTCTACTATCAGCCGGGGTCCATGAGCTGTACAACAAGTACAACCAACAACCAATAAAGACTGCACGTCAAGTACATCAAGTAATCACATAAGGCACTTGGACCATATGTTCGGCAACAGAGCCCTAGGGTAACGTATGTTAAATTTTCAATCGGGATTCCGTGGAACCCCATGGTGCCTCCACAGGCTTCTAAAGATTCTTTGAGGAAGGAGCAATTTCTGCCTTTCAAATAATTTCCTACTGAAACCATTAATCTTTTTAGTTCCCAAAAGACCACAAATGTAAGAAGCACTGACCACCACACTAATGTACCATAAGCTGTAATACAGTAATTATAAGCAAGGTCTCCCTAAGTCCAGAAAATGATTTCAAGGGTTCCTTCATGTTAAAACGGTATATACTATTTGTTTTAGGGTAAATTGTGCCTTCTGTCAATGGTGGTTGCTCCATTAGGGGTGCAGGGGCGCCGCCCCCTTAATTCACCTGGCCCCTAATCTACATGCAGGGCACCAGATGCATGGATTTTTTTTTTATGAAACACACAATTAGTGCCTGAAACTCTAATCGGTTTTAAAAAAAGAGGGGGCTCAGGGCGCAGAGCACTGCATGCTAAGCCCACCCAGTTGTGTGACAATAGCGAATTAATATTCGCTATTGTCTTCCTACTTCTCCTCCCAGCCCAGTCCTAAGACCCAATTGGCCGAGAGGAGAAGCAATCATATTGGCCAGCATTGGGGAGGATGTACGGGAAGATCTGGGAGATGGTTGTCCTCATTGGAGTGATCTCTCTGCTCTACATCGCTGCCAACACAGCCAGCCACAACAAGCCAGAGCCCGACTGCGTGAGTACCACCCACTGAATGACCCACATGGAGAGTATGATAGGGATAGGAACATGGGGATCTTATAACAGTCCAACTGACCAAACTGCCTAATAAACCCTATTATTTCATTCAATCAAAGTGAATCCGTTATGCTAGTAATGTAGCACCCTCTAGGTAAGTAGGTCCTAGAGGAAGGATTGTTTGTTAGAATAGGTTAGGTTAGGTTAAATTTATGCAGGCCTGGCTGGTTGCTAGGCCTGTTTGTTTTTATTCTGGGTTAGGAGTGGCTCAGGGCATCATCACTGAGACCTCCCTTCTCCTTTCCAGAGTTTGCTGGAAGGTTCTGGAAAGAGAGGAGAGGAGAGGTGGAGCTGCCTGGGGTGTTTTAGGCAGCCTTGACCAAACCCCAACCTGGATTGGCAGAGGGCAGGCCTCCTTAAATACCTAGGGTCAGCTTAGCTGGGAAGGAGTTGTTGGGAGCAAGAGCTGGAGAGAGTGTGGAGGCTGGTGGGGCCTTTGAGGGAGCTCCCCAGTCTGTGGGGTAAACTTGGGCCTGGGCTCGGGTGCAGTCAGGACCACCTTCAGGAATGCATGAAGAGGTCTTGGGCCGGAGGCATGAGAGAGAGCAAGGAGAGGATAGCAGGAGAAAGCACTACTAAGAGAATCCAGGGAGGACAACGGGTTGCAGCCAAGAGGGCTGGTGAGTGAGGTACAGTCAGGAGGACTGGGGAGGCACGCCTTAGAGGACTGGGAGCATGCAGTCTGATATGGGTGCAAAACCAGAAGAGTGGGCTGTGGTGAGAGGGGCAGTGGAGAGATCTGTGTGTAGGACAGCTAGCACCAGAGACTTTCTATTTTTCTACACTGTAGGGGCCCGCAGTCCCTGCCTGCAAAGGTCAATTGATAAAAGCCTTGCTGAGTCAGTGTCAGTGTCAGGCCTAACCCCTTTATGCTAGCTGTGCCTGAAGATTAGAAAGAAAGAAATTTGCTGGAGGAGAAATACCTGAAATTTAGAGAGGATGTGATGTGCAGGAGGAGAAATGGAGAGTATATACTGGACTGTATATAGTTGTCCCAAGCAAGATCTACCAATTTTACTGGGCATCCCATATTTCCTTACCCTATCCAAGTTCGATCCCCTCAACAAAAAAAACAAAAAAAAAAAACAAAGCATGTGCACTGCTCTATGTCTCTGAGTGTTTGTGAAGTAAATGCCGGGCTGGGCAGGGTGACAGACAATCCAAACTTTCAGCAGCCCCTACGGGGGTACCGCTACACTATATACCTCAAATTCCCCTTTATTTTATAACAGAAGACAGTGGCAGCTGGTGCTCCATTTTTCAGGGGGGGGGGGGCTTCCAAACAAACCACCCGCCCCCCACCCCCTCCCAAAAAAATGAAGCACCAGCCTATCTTATAACTGCCTTCTGTTATAAAATTGCGGGGAGTTTGGGGTATTTAGCATAACAGATTCATTTTCATTGAATGAAATAATATTGTTTAATAGGCAGTGCTTGTATAAAAACCACTGTGATTTGATATCCCTCTTCTATAATTTGTGATATCTTGTGCCATGCTGTTTGACAGGTGCTCTTTGAACATGGTAGCATAATATCATGTAACATGCACTTACGACCAGAACTGTGAACTTTTAACTTCTATTACTACAGTTGCCAAGAACATACCAACGTGATTTATTGTATTTAATTAACACAAAAGTTTAATAGGCTGTCCTAAAATGGGAACCTTGGTTGCCACACCTTGCATTAAATGGGTATTTACTTTCAATTATATTTTTAATATTTAAAAAAGGTAGAGCACAAGCAGATTTGTACACTGCAGACTGGGTTTGCCACAGGCTCTATTAGAATTGTTGAAAATGTAAGTAAATTCTTTATGATACTGAATATACAACACACTAAAAACAGAGATGCATATTATGGAGCCTTGACCCACTAATTCCACTATGAGGAAAGAGCATCATGATCTGGCAGCTGGCAGAAATTGTAATGGCTGAAAGACTGGAGGATGAGCAGCCATGTGCATTCTGAAGGTCAATAGAAAAGATGATGAAGGGCCAGGAGAGGGCCAAAAGTGCATCCTTAACCTGTAAAAATGTGGTCTATAATAGATTTCCCAAGCTTTGCCAAACAACCACCAAGAAGCTAGTATGCTCCATGACACATGATTAAGGCACCAGACCAAAAATACTTTACCAAAACTGGAGAGTGCACAATCTGGTGCAGCTGTGCATGGTAGCCAATGAGCTTCTAACGTCAGCTTGTTCAGTTAGGCTGGGTTCACACATATGTGAACTGGATGCAGGTTTCTCCACATCCAATTCGCATGACAGGCAAGTGTGACCGGCTCTCAATGGAGCCAGTTCACACATGTCTGGGGTGGTTTGGATTGAAAAAGGGTCTGGTGTGTGTTTGGGTTCAGTTCAGGTGTGAATTCAAGCATAAATTCGGACCTGAATCACACCTGAATCGGTGAACAGACGCGCACCGGACTCCAGACACAAACCTGCGGCCGCATATGTGTGAACCCAGCCTGAAGCCTTGATAAAGAAAAAATGGGCGCACCAGATTTTGCACTCTCCAGGTTTAGTAAATCAAACCCCAAAGGGTCCAAGTTGGCAACAAAGTTATATTGCTGAAAAGGTTCAAACACAACCTATTCAGGTCCAGCGAGTAAGCACACCCATCCAGAACTACTCATGAACAGTGAAGACTTGAAGAGGCCAACAGCATGTGCATTGAGGAGCCAAATGTGGCATGGCCTGTCCACACTCAAAGGGGAGGCTTCCTGAAGAGAGGTAGACATTGTCCTTGCACTGTCCCTACATCTTTGGAACCCTTCCCTACATCTAACCACTGTCCCTGTCAGATGGGGATCTTGTCCCTACACTAGCCACTTGCATAAAGCATGCCACACCCAGGAGCCGGGCATCTTAAATAGGCTCTGCCTGGTCCAAGATGGCCACTGGCGTCACATAGGGTGCCAATCTCACAGCTATCGCCTTGTGACCATGGGAAGTCATAGAGGAATCAAGTTCCTGACAACTTCCTTCCCCATCTGCATTGCCACTTCAGTCAAGCGCCACCTGCAGTGGGGAGTACAGACTACAACTGCCTACACCCTGCCATTTAGGGTCATCAGATGCAGCCACCGTTCAGGTATTCACACAGCTGCTGCTGGAAATTGTTAGAATACAATATTCACAGCAGGAGATTCCTCCATCCATGCTATATAGTGTGGATGGACAAATCTGTTGGAATTTTTTGTTTGGTTCACAGGTTTAATGAAAACTATTGAATGCCGGCCATAAACAGAATGATTTACTATATTATCATATTGTCAATAGGTTTACTGTATGATCGTAAATATGATCAGAAGATTTGAAAAGTTTGTGCCATACATATTCGATCATATTGAATTACCTACTTTCCTATGATTGTATTTTTCTTGCAGACCGATCAGAATAGTTTCAGTTAAATCAATCACTTTTCCTTAGAATTGATTGATGGACACAGTATGTGTCTTTACAATAATTCATAGATTTGGTCATGTTATCTGATCCTATGAAGAATCGTTCAGTCAGATCATGATGTTTATGGCCACCTAAAGAATGTATGGACAGCTATGGATGGATGGAATGGGGGGCCATATGGATGGGTGGATTGGAAGGAATGAATAGAATGAATGGATGGATAGATGTATGGAATGTTTGAAAGCAATATATGCATGGATGAATAGGATGGATGGGTGGAGTGAATTGATGAATGAATATACTGGAAGGAATGGATGGAATGGATAGATGGAATGGATAGGATGGGATGGATTGGAAGGAATGAAGGAGTGGGTGAATTGGAAGGAATGGATGGAATATATAGATGGATGGATAGGATGGGATGGATTGGAAGGAATGAAGGAGTGGGTGAATTGGAAGGAATGGATGGAATATATAGATGGATGGATAGGATGGGATGGATTGGTAGGAATGAAGGAGTGGATGGATTGGGAGGAATGGATGGCTGGATAAATTGATGGATGGATGAATGGAGTGAATGGATGGCTGGATGGATAGAGTGAATTGATAGGTGGATAGCTAGATGGAGGAGTGGATGGATTGGAAGGATTGGATGGGAATAAATGAATGGGTGTCTGCCAACCCTCTCCTCCAATCCCTACACTGGCTCCCAATTACCCAGCGAATTAAATTCAAAATACTAACTACAACATACAAAGCCATTCGCAACTCTGCCCCGAGCTACATCCCCAACTTTGTCTCCAAATATCACCCAAATCGTCCTCTCCGCTCTTCTCAAGACCTCCTACTCTCAAACCCTCTCGTCTCCTCCCCCCATGCTCGTCTCCAGGATTTCTCCAGAGCCTCTCCCATCCTCTGGAACTCGCTACCTCAACCTTATCCGGGTATCCCCTATTTTTGCTACCTTCAGGTGATCCCTGAAAACTCACCTCTTCAGAAAAGCCTATCACATCTCCAACTAACCTTCTACCACTTCCATCAGCTCATTCCCCACAGTTACAACCTTTTGTACCATCTGCCCCACCCTAATAGATTGTAAGCTCTTCTGAGCAGGGCCCTCTTAATCCTCTTGTATTTTATTGTATTATAACTGTATCTCCTTTTTATATTGTAAAGCACTGCGTAAACTGTTGGCGGTATAGAAATCCTGTATAATAATAATAATAATGGATGGATGGATGAATGGATCTATGGATGGATGAAGTGGATGGATGGATAGTAAAAGATGACACGTATACACTCTCATTTGTTACTTTTGCTGAAATAAACAAGTTTAAACAATAGTTTATAATATCAGATGCTTATGTTTGTAAACTTCTGTACACATCACACAGAAAAAGATACCAATCTAAACAAAAGCATTCTAAATTTACACCGCGTTGCAGCGACTTTTTCCAGCTGTTTTAATGTGACTTCTGAAATGAAGTGCGGGGTAAACAATGACATCATCATGTGAGATCTGCGCTCAGCTCTAAAAACTCTGACAATGATGGAGAACACTATAAACCTTGTGCTAAGTTAAGCTGAGGTGGCATGGAAGCGTTTAAATGTAATCAGCACCAGTCCTTCTTTCGGGGTGCCGAAGGGGGTTGCAATGCCCAAAGCCAAGAAGGTCTGTTATTAAGGTATAAGATATCCAAGTGGGTCTGATCTCTTGTGATCTCGTTGACTTTGGTCGGAGGCCTGCTTTACATCAACATGTATCCAGCCAGATTCGAGACGCGCTCACTGAAAGCATTTGACACAAGCATATTTTCCCACTGACATAATGCATGCAATTCTCATACGAATCAAGTTACAGGCTGAGTTTTTGAGAGCAATTAGACCCTTGTTTTTTTCCTTTGACTTTTAGATTTTTTTTTTTACTTTTTTCTTTAGGCGGGGGCTAATGTTTATGCATTTCAAATCTTCATTGAAAGGAAGGGGGTCTCTTAAAGGGGCTCGGTTTTAAAGCAAAACACCTGCGTGAGAAGGATTCCATAGAAGCAGTCATTCTCAGACCCGCAGATCTTAAGCTGGCCACACTCCAGTAGAATTTTGTTTGAAAAAGTACGTATTCGGAACATTTTGTTTAATTTTCTATTGGTTAGTGGGGTCACATCAATTACATCCAGTGACGGGACAAGGTCATCTAGAGCCCAGGGCGAACGTGCCGAATTGCGCCCCTCCAGATCCATCACTTAAAAAGGAAATCCTTACTATAGAAATTAATAAAAAATATAGTATGGCGCACGCAGTGGCGGGACAAGGTCCTCTAGTGCCCAGGGCGAACATGCCAAATTGCACCTCTCCAGATCCATCACTTAAAGCGGAGGTCCACCCTAAAGTGGACCTTCCGCTCATCGGAACCCTCCCCCCCTCCGGCGCCACAATTGGCACCTTTCAGGGGGGAGGGGGGTGCAGATACCTGTACAGTACAGGTATCTGCACCCACTTCCGGGATAGCTCTCTGCGGAAAGGGGCGTAGATTACGCCCCTTTCCGCAAGTGCCCCGCTGCCTGCTGGGAAACACACAGATCCCAGAGGCAGCGGGGACCGTCCTTATTGCACAGCGCAACTCGCGCATGCGCAGTAGGGAACCGGGAAATGAAGCCAAAAGGCTCCATCTCCTGATTCCCATACCCAAGATGGCGGCGGCAGCACTCGAGAGACGATCTAGAGATCGGCTTCGGGTGCCGACAGCGCGCGCGCGCTGGACAGGTAAGTGGCACTATTTTAAAAGTCAGCAGCTGCAGTATTTGTAGCTGCTGGCTTTTAAAAAAAACGCGGAGTCCCGGTGGACTCCCGCTTTAAAAAGGAAATCCTTACTACAGAAATTAATAAAAAATATAGTATGGCACATGCAGTGGCGGGACAAGGTCCTCCAGTGCCCAGGGCGAACATGCCAAATTGTGCCCCCCCCCCCCCCCCCCACGATCCATCACTTAAAAAGGAAATCCTTACTATAGAAATTAATAAAAAAATATAGTATGGCACACGCAGTGGCGGGACAAGGTCCTCTAGTGCCCAGGGCGAATATACCAAATTGTGCCCCCTAGATCAATCACTTAAAAGGGAAGTCCTTACTATAGAAATTAATAAAAATATACAGTATGGCGCAAGCAGTGGCGTCACCCAGAGCCCAGTGCAAACATGCCAAATTGCGCCCCTCCAGATCTATCACTTAAAAAGGAAATCCTTACTATAGAAATGAATAAAAAATATATTATGGTGCAAGCAGTGGCGGGACAATGTCACCTAGAGCCAAGAGTGAACATGCTAAATTGCGCCCCTCCAGATCCATCACTTGAAAAGGAAATCCTTACTATAGAAATTAATAAAAAGTATAGTATGGCACATGCAGTGGCGGGACAAGGTCCTCCAGTGCCCAGGACAAACATGCCAAATTGTGCCACCCCCCCCCCCCCCCCCCCGATCCATCACTTAAAAAGGAAATTCTTACTATAGAAATTAATAAGAAAATATAGTATGGCGCACGCAGTGGCGGGACAAGGTCACCTAGAGCCCAGGGGCAAACATGTCAAATTGTGCCACCCTGGATCCATCACTTAAAAAGGAATTCCTTACTATAGAAATTAATAAAAAAAATATAGTATGGCACAAGCAGTGGCAGGACAAGGTCCTCTAGTGCCCAGGGGAACATGCCAAATTGCACCCCCCAATCCATCATTGAAAAAGGAAATCCTTACTATAGAAATGAATAAAAAAATATAGTATGGCGCAAGCGGTGGCGGAACAATGTCCTCTAGTGCCCAGGGCAAACATGCCAAATTGTGAAGTCGAGTGAGGGAAAGATGGCCCCCACTCGGCTCCATACCATTGGATGACGGAAGTCATGTCAAACTTCACTTCCACCGAATGGTCTTAAAGGGGGAAAAAAAATTATTGAAAACATACTCTCTTTTTTTTATTTATTGAATTTAAGTGTAAATGTGAGATCTGAGGTCTTCTTGACCCCAGATCTCACATTAAAGAGGTCCTGTCATGCTTTTTTTTCTATGGTATGAGGAATAAAAGTGGCCCGATTTTTTATTTTTTTATAAATGGACAGTGTAAAAATAAAAATTAAAGGTAAAACAAATAATAAAAAAAAAAAAAAATGTAAAGCACCCCTTCCCGCCGAGCTAGCACGCAGTAGCAAACGCATACGTAAGTTGCGCCCGCATATGAAAGCGGTGTTCAAACCACACATGTGAGGTATCCTCGCGATCGCTAGAGCGAGAGCAATAGTTCTATTCTTCTCTGTAACTCAAAACTGGGAACGTGTAGAAATTTTTAAACGTCGCCTTTGGAGATCTTTAAGTGCCAAAGTTTGTCGCCATTCCGCAAGCAGGCGCAATTTTGAAGCGTGACATGTTGGGTATAAATTTACTCGGAGTAACATTATCTTTCACAATATAGAAAAAAATTGATAACTTTACTGTTGTCTTATTTTTTAATTTAAAAAAGTGTATTTTTTCCAAAAGAATTGCACTTGTAAAACAGCGGTGCAAATACGGTGTGACATAAAGGGGTTGATTTACTAAAGGCAAATCCACATTGCAATACAAGTGCAACAACCACCGTTTTATTCTCTAGGGTGTCTAAAAAAAAACAAATGTTTGGGGGTTCTAAGTATTTTTTTAGCAAAAAAAATTATTTTAAATTTTAAACAAAAAGTTTGAAAAATAGGCCTGGTCCTTAAGTGGTTAAGAGACCATTTTTGTGCCTGGAGTTCAGCTTTACATGACATACTGAAGCCTTTTCATTCTGCTCTGCAATCCACAGGCAAGAGGAAGTTCCTCGTCATTCTGGGATGTTTTGTCTCTTCTATCACACAATAATTCCAGAACCATCACTGCGATTTAACAGCCACTTGCACTTTAATTAGTGATGAGTTCTTTGGCCCTCCGATTATGAAAAGGTTTCCTGTGGAAAGTGACCGAACGTGAAATGTGCTGCGTAGAGCCCAGAGGTTGAACTCTTGGCTCCCAGGGTGCACTGTACCATATGTGTAAACTATGTGGCCGGCCTTGTGTTGGATTTGGTAACACAGCTGCAGCCATCCCCCGGGAATCTCCCCTTGAACAGGATGTTGCCTGGGAAGAGACCCTCCAACAGGGAGGGGGGCACCTTCCTCCATCAATCTAGCTGCCAGCAGCACTGCAAGCATTCCACCCCTGCTACATACTTGTGTGTACACAAAGCCGATACTCCATGTACTGCACTACACAGTAAAACAAATCCTATTTATTTCATTGCTACAGATCAGTTCTCTAGAACTGGGGTGCCCAATCATTGGCTGCAGCCTACAGTAGGGGTGCAGGATAAATGTAGGGGGTTATAGACTTTCTCTCCCGCTGTAAGTAATTAATATCAAGCATGCACGCATGTTTAGAAACAGAGGTGTCTATGCTCGCTATCAGAGCGGATCTACACCCAAAGACAAAAATGTAAGCTTAACAGCCCTGGCTTGTTGTGGTTGCATTTGTTTTCCGATTGTTGGATTCTCTTTCTTTATTATATTACCGTATTTATCGGTGTATAACACGCACAGGCATATAACACGCACATTCATTTTAAGAGGGAAGTTTCAGGAAAAGAAACTTACATTTTAAATAAGGAACTTTGAAGCAAAATAAGGGTCAGTACCCATCTGCAGCCTCACTATTGCCCTCAATGCAGCCTGATCAATGCCCATCTGCAGCCTCACAAGTGCCTTCAATGCAGCCTCATCAGTCCACATCAGTGCAGCCTCATCATTGCCATCAATGCATCAGCCTCACCATTACCATTAATGCAGCACCTCACCATTACCATTAATGTAGCAGCCTCACCATTGCCATCAATGCAACAGCCTCATCATTGCCATCAATGCAGAAGCCTCAGCATTGCCATCAATGCAGCAGCCTCACCATTGCCATCAATGCAGCAGCCTCACCATTACCATTAATGCAGAAGCCTCACCATTGCCATCAATGCAGCAGCCTCACCATTGCCATCAATGCAGCAGCCTCACCATTGCCATCAGTGCAGCAGCCTCACCATTACCATTAATGCAACAGCCTCACCATTGCCATCAATGCAACAGCCTCACCATTGCCATCAATGCAGCAGCCTCAGCCTCACCATTGCCATCAATACAGCAGCCTCACCATTGCCACCAATGCAGCAGCCTCACCATTGCCATCAATGCAGCAGCCTCACCATTGCCATCAATGCAGCAGCCTCACCATTGCCATCAATGCAGCAGCCTCACCATTACAATTAACGCAGCAGCCTCACCATTACCATTAACGCAGCAGCCTCACCATTACCATTAATGCAGCAGCCTCACCATTACCATTAATGCAGCAGCCTCACTATTGCCATCAATGCAAGATCCTCACCATTGACATATTACATTCAGTGAGAATCTCCTATGATAGGCAGAACAGTGGTCCAATGGCGGCCCAGGAGACGGGACTTCAAATTAAAGAGGTCGCCAAGTAAATAGGAGATTCTCACTGTATGTAATCTGATTGCTCTCGTCCGGCCCCCCTCTCTGTCCCCTCAGAGGCAGCTAAAATTGAAGTATTGGCGTAAAACACGTACACGCTATTTGCACCCGATTTTCATGGTGAAAAAGTGAGTGTTATACGCCATCGTGCGGCCAACGAATTTGAGCAATCAGACATGTTGGAAATTTTTTGAAAAGCAAATGATTTTCTAATCAATGATGGGAGAATCGTGCAAGAAATGTAATTGAAAAACAAATGCTAATGTGCAAGAAAAGAAAATTCCCGGAAAGAAAAGAAGATTCCCAGCCACGAAAATTCTTTTTTGTAGCAACTTGAGGTGAAATTGAAGGCTTGGTTGGTTGAACTTCGAAATCAATGATGGCATCATCGCATCACAAAACGCATGAATTTTCTGATTTCAAAAGAAAATTCTTTCGAAATTTGACCATGTATGGCCAGCCTTAGTCCGTAGGGTTCAATATTGAGCTGGCCCACCCTTTGCAGCTATAACAGCTTCAGCTCTTCTGGATAGGCTGTCCACAAGGTTTAGGAGTGTGTCTATGGGAATGTTTGACGATTCTTCCAGAAGGGCATTTGTGAGGTTAAGCACTGATGTTGGACAAGAAGGCCTGGTTGACAGTCTCCACTCTAATTCGTCCCAAAGGTGTTCCATCGTCTTGAAGTCAGGATTCAGTGCAGGCCAGTCAAGTTCCTCCACCTCAAACTCGCTCATCCATGTCTTTATGGACCTTGCTTTGTGCACTGGTCCAAATCATTTGGTGGAGGGGAGATTATGGTGTGGGATTGTTTTTTTCGAAGGGGTTGGGCTTGGGCTCTTAGTTCCAGTGAAGGGAACTCTTAAGGTGTCCAGATACCAAGACATGCCAAGTCAGGACTGTGCAAACCAGTCAAGTTCCTCCACCCCAAACTCACTGACCCATGTCTTTATAGACCTTGCTTTGTGGACTGGTGTGCAGCCATGTTGGAGTGGAAGGGGCCATTCCAAATCTGTACGCACAAAGTTGGGAGCATGAAATTGTCCAAAATGTCTTGGTATGCTGACGCTTTAAGAGAGAACTCTTAAGGCGTCAGCATACCAAGACATTTGGACAATTTCATGCTCCCAACTTTGTGGGAACAGTTTTGGCATGGCCCCTTCCTATTCCAACATGGCCACGTACCAGTACACAAAGCAAGGGCTTGGTATGTCTTGATATCTGGACACCTAAAGAGTTCCCTTCCCTGGAACTAAGGGGCAAAGCCCAACCCCTGAAAAAGTGATTTGGACCAGTGCACAAAGCAAAGTCCATAAAGACATGGATGAGTGAGTTTGGGATGGAGGAACTAGACTGGCCTGCACAGAGTCCTGAGATGAATTCAAGCGGAGACTGTGAACCAGACCTTCTCATCCAACATCAGTGCTTGACCTCACAAATCCGCTTCTGGAAGAATGTTTAAAAATTCCCATAGACACACTCCTAAACCTTGTGGACCACCTTCCCAGAAGAGTTGAAGCTGTTATAGCTGCACAGTAGGGTTGCCACCTCATCCCTTTAAACCTGAATACATATGACAGGTTCAGAGGCTAATTGAATGCAGATAAGTCATCAATTTAGTTTAATTACCACCTTAATCAGCCACAGAACCTGTGTAATAAATATGTGATGATTGTGTGGCCTCACAACGGAAATACAAGGTAAAAAAATAATACATATTGTACCATCAACCAGATTAAATGGAATAGAGGTTTGAGAGTCAACCAGACCCAACAAAAAAAAGGGGAGCGTATAGACTATCTCGGTACAGGTAAAGTATATAAACAGACAAATATATATACAACACATATATATAAAAATAACAAAGTTTATTAATACAAAAACAACATTGATATCTAAAATTGCAGATAGTATAGTATTTCAACTACCGGTAGTTTCGCTGTAGACAGCTTCTTCAGGAATATACATATACATCTGGAAAAAATATAAATATTACATGATAAGACAAAAACAACTTTATATATTTAGATAACCGGCATAAGTGGGGAACCTTTGGTCCCTGATGATGTCAGACTGGGGGGAAGCGGCCCTCTGCGGTAAAAATACTTTGTCATTTTGTTCCCCACTTATACCGGTTATCTAAATATATAAAGTTGTTTTTGATTTATCATGTAATATTTATATTTTTCCAGATGCATATACTGTATTTCCTGAAGAAGCTGTCTACAGCGAAACTAGTTGAAATACTATACTATCTGCAATTTTAGATATCAATGGTGTTGTTTTTGTATTGATAAAATTTGTTATTTTTTTTATATATGTGTTTTATATATATGTGTCTGTTTATATACTTTACCTATACCGAGATAGTCCACACGCTCCCCTTTTTTTTGTTGGGTGTGGGGGGACCTCTATTCCAAATATGTGTTAGGGTTTAAAGGAATGAGGTGTAACTCCGCTTTAAACTTCAGCTACAATGTATACAATAAGTGGCAATCACCTGCACTTTCAGACACAAAAGTATTCAGAGTGCTTTACAACAAAATCGAAAGTGTCGTAGTTTTCTTTGAGCGTCTCTTCCAGGCCCCGCTCCGGGATCACAGCCCCACTGTGAATGTCTCATTTAGAAATACACAGAGTGAGCCAGACCCGAGCGATTCTTCCATAACACGGAGGTTGGCCCTTTGTGTACGGGGTCACCAATTGGAAGTGACCTCTGGTATTCCAGCGCTGCGGAAGGTCAGAGCGGAGACGACCTCATTACTTTCCTGAATTAAATCCAAATCGAGAAAATGGACGATGGGCTGATATTTATTTTCATCTACAGATCTGGCGCTTTGTTTTTCTATCATTCTTTATTTTTAACACGTCAAATTCGTCAGGCGGGCAGAAAAATAAATCTATTTTTTCTGTGAATTGGAAATGGCTAGACGTCTTCACTTTGGGAGCAATCCCTATTATTCACCGAGAAGCACAAAGGCCAGCTTTGCCCAATCAAGACAAAGCAACAGGTTTCCTTTAACCCCTCCACTCCCAGCAGTATATAGTTACCTTGTCTTGTCACCCTCGCTATTCAGTGCCAGGAGTGGAAGGAAAAACCTGATACTTTTCACTGTGGAATGTGACTTCAACACTTCCATTTTCCTATTCTGTACTCAGCTTATGAAGGTAAATTATTTGTTATAATTCTTACCCCCAGCACTTGCACTGTAGAGAAGGGGGGGGGGGGGTACTTTACTGACTTTGCTGCAATCTGAGTGCTATAAACTGCAGTGTAACATCACAAAAGTCACAAGCAAGTCACACAACTTTGGGATTGCAGCAGTGTGAACCCAGTCTTGCAGTCCCGCCGTGGGAACAATTGTTCGGCAGCGGGCCCTCTTCCTGCCGTCTTGGGGCCCCCCACGGTGGGGCGAAACACCAGGGCCTGGTCGCAAGTGCAACCTTTGCAACTCTGGTAGTTTGCCACTGAAGTGCTGAATGTATGTGTCATACCTGCGGGATCACTGTGGAAGCTGGAAATCACAGTAGAAGGCACCACTACTCCAGGAATTAGCTTCTGGGTCCTATACCAAGAGGTTGCCGTGCTGCATTGTGAAGACAGGAGGTTGCTCTCTTGGTGTGAGCCCCATTCAGGGAACACAGCGTTTTCTCAATTAATGCAAAATGTTTTCTGATTGGAGAGGGTGGAGAGGCAATACGATGATGTCACAATTTCACCCAATCAGAGAACACTGCATTATTTGAGAACATTCAAAGTGTTCTCTGAGTGAAACCAGTGGAGGAAATGGTCTTTAGTGGTTACTAAGCAGCAGGACAGTTGCTCAGTACAGAACCCAGAAGCTAGCAGCAATCACTGGAGTAGCGGTGCCTACTGCTTCCATGGGAATCCTACAGGTATGGCACATACATATTAACATTGGCCCAAGCTAGACTAATGTAACTATGTAAAAATTGCCATGCTAGGAACTCAGCTCTTCTCTTCAACACTTCTCTTTTAAAAATGAGAAGTCAACAGCTTCTCATAACAGGAAAATAAATACATTTTTCATCTACTGTGGGACAATTAGCCTAGGTTCATCGTTTGTCACTGGGGTGCATTGCAGACCATTTAAAATAAAATTTACGCAAAACACCTCAATGTCCCAGATAATTGACCGGCACCTCTTCTGGTAGCACAACAAACTACAATATACAGTATGTTAGTGCATTGTCACATGTTAAAGTGCACTGCAAAGCAGGTGTGTGGCAAGTTCCGTTGGGTACCATTCACAATGACTGGCAGTGCATTGCGCTAACACAGGTAACATACATTGCCCTACATTTATGTAATACGTGTTTTAGCGCAAATTGCCGCAACACAATAATGTGAACCAAGCCTTAAAGCCCGTACACACAATCTGACTTTTTGACAACAAAAATGCAAATTAGCTATTTTGAGGCAACATCCGACCGCGTGTATGCTCCATCGGACAAACTTTTTCGGGTTTTCATCTGACTTTTGTTGGCTGTGCGAACGGACAAACTTTTTGACAACATAAGTCCGATGGAGCAAAGTCCGAACGTGTGTACACAAAACCATCAGACTTTTGTACAAAGTACAAACACGCATGCTCAGACAACAATACAGAAAAGATAAAGATCAGACAACAATACAGAAGTTGACCAAAGGTGGCACTGGAGTAATTGAATGTCCTCTTTTGAAGTGTTGTCAGTACGTTGAAACGTCATTACATCCGAGTCTGTTGCCTAAAAAGTCAGATCGTGTGTATGCAATACAAATTTACGGCCAACACCCTTTGTACAAATGTCCACAGGAAAGTTTATACAAAGTCTGATCGTGTGTATGGGGCTTTGGAGATGTTTTTATTCTAGCCTGTCTCAGGGTCCTCCCAAGCCTGACACAGAAATTGGGGGGTAATGTTCCAGCAACACTACTACAGACCTGGGGTACTTTTATTTGTACCTACATTGCCCTGCAAAGCTGGCAGGTGCTGTTGAGAGTGAGTGGTAGATAACTCTCTGCATCACACAATATGGGCACTTTAAAGAAGTTATCCAAGCACACGTATACACTTCTGTTTAGTCCAGACTGATTGATAGATTAGTGTGTGAGCAGAGTGCAGCATGGTGTGCAGGGCAGTAAATGAGCCACTTATGAACAGCAGCATTTAGAGTTAAATAGACTCTGCCTGACCCAAGATGGCCACCAAAGTCTCAAGGGGCACCAGAATCCAATTGGATATCTGTGTCCCTGTGGCCGCAGGAGATTATAGAGGAACCAAGTTCCTCACAATTTCCTTTCCCATCTGTATTGCTGCTTCGGTCGAACGCCACCTACAGTGGATAATACAGACTGCACCTGCCTGCAAGCAGATACAAGGACAAATAGTGAGAACCCCCCCCCCCATTATGAGGCCCAGAATGCCTGCCTGGTCATGCAAGTATTTGCCAAAAGAGCTATGTCTAAATGCTGCCATACATGGCTCAAATTTCAACCAGTTCCTCCTGAATTGGCTGAGATTGAAGTCAAAGATGCCAATGTGAGCACCACCTCGCGTTTCAAAAATCGATTGTTCAATTCAATTCTTGGCTCAACTGATCCTGCATCCTATCAGATTCAGGCACTGCTAGGGCTATTCTGATTGTCATGGTTACTGTATACACATAGAGCCCACAAGGGGAGATTCCGCAATCCAAGCTATTTAATGTGGGTGGAGGTATCAGTAAGATTTCTTTTGTTCAGCCCATAGGCTTAGGATTTGTTTGGGTTTCATTAAATCTATGCCAGACATCCAGTATCTCAGCCTCACAATGGTACATATTTGATTGATCCATTTTTATTATCTTTACGATGCGTACAATGTGTAGAACAGTTGAGCCTCCTTAGAACAGATGGTATCACTATCTACATGTCTCATTCCATCGCATATTCCAAAATACGAGGATTATTCCTCATGGCAGGATAGTGGGTGGGGCTATGCAAATTTTTATTTTTTGCTCTTATTAACTATACATCGATCACTGCTTACAGAGCACAGATACAGCCTAAAAGGATAGAATTATGTATCCAACCGCTTACAGCTTATGGTGGCTTGTTGGTCATCATCAATGCACTGTATTATTATTCCACCAAGTCTGGCAGTTTGGTTATGAATATAGACAAGGATTGTTGTGTTTTATATGCAAGGGCTGTTTTTCATCCAGCCCAGCCTCACATGTTATGACTGGTAGCATGTCTTGAATGACTGTTCTATGCATATTCCTGTATTATGTATTAGTTCTGTGTCTTGCTGCTCACCTTATTCTGACTCCTGACCTCTGATTACTGGAAGCTGGCTAACCCTGACCTCTGCAATTCAGTCCCCGATCACTGTCCACCACTCAACCTATTGACATCTGCCTGGACACCAACCCTGCCTCTGCTCTGAATATCGTCCCTGCTCTGACACAATACAAACATAGAAGGTATTCATAGCTCCCAACTGTCCCTGATTTGGAGGGACTGTCCCTGATTTGGAGCAATGTCCCTTTGTCCCTCTCCCCCCCTCATTTGTCCCTCATTTTGGTCTGATCTATATAGTTGTATATAAAATTGACTTTTTATCTTTCAAACAGTGATTGCCAGTGCTAAACCTTTCATCCAAATTATAAATTGCTGCATTTGTACATTTTAAAAGCCAATATAAAGGAATAGTAGTGGTAGAAAAAATTCCCTTGTGGATTTAATTAACCTTTTATTTTTTTGGTTAAGTCTCCTTTAAGGGGGTGTGTCAGGGGGCGTGTCCTATGCCTACATACATTTGCTAGTAGGTGCCCCTCATTCCCATCTCAAAATGTTGGGAGGTATGGGTCTTATAGCTATAGTCGTAATACAAAATAGACAGACATAATTCAAAATATTGAGGCAAACTGTATTAACCCTTTAACGTTCTGCTCCACCGTTTGGTAGCTCACATTTTGAGTCATGCTAACTCATTGGAAAATGTGGACTTTAAAGGGTTAATATCCTTTGTAGCCGGCGAACAAATGAACACAGTAACTACATAAATTATATATATATATATATATATATATATATATATATATATATATATATACATACACAATTAGTACTGGTGGTCAGCACAGTCACCGCAAGCACAGTGCAAGCAACAGCAAACAGCATCAGCCCAATGATCCAATGTGTAGACAACATCAATCAGGGTTTGCTGCACTGAACGAAAATTTATTTAAACATTCAGCATATACAGACATGCCATATAGATGAAACTGTTTCAGGCCACTGCCCTTTCTCAAGCAACAGCAAGTCTATAACTAACAGTGAACTGCTGTCCAATTAAATGCAGAAGATCTGACACAGAGAAAAAGCAGCAAATGCATTTATATAACATCACAAATACACAGGAAAGAAAATGGAAAAAAAAAAACATAATGGAAAAAAAACCTAAAACAATAATTACAAAACCAAAATAATCTATTAAAAAACAGATTGAAACCCTTATCCACATTGAGACCTTCTGTATAAGGGTATTTCGTCTATTTATCGATTCAACCTCACGTTGTTTTAGTTTAAGTTCTCAGTTACCTCCCCACTTCAGCTTTAAAAAAGTCTATACTAAACTTTCTTGACCTTTATAATCCGGAGAAACCCTTCAAATAACTTCCCATTTAGGGAGCTCCTGATAATAATTACTCTACAGCTAAGGCCTGCCATAGACGGTGCTGAACCAGCTGAAATTCGAATCATATATGGGCAGGCTGATTGCACCCAAGTTGACCAATCGACTAGCTTGGGAACAACCAGCCTGCCTGATTTTAAATGTGAATTATCGCTAGTGGCTGTTATAGCCACTAGCAGTAACCCCCCCCCCCCCCATCACAATGAATCACTGGGAGTAATTCCCCTGTCACCACTGTCTCTAGTTGCAGGAAATAAATTTTCTCTGTCTATGGCCGGCCTAACAGTGCATTAGCATGATAGTCAGTGGGAAGACTCTCCACCCTACAGATAGCTAAAAAGATCATTGGTTTCATTGGTTACTTCTCTTGGTTACTTCTCTGTGAGGCAGAAATTGCTCAATGCTCAAGAACCCCTGAGCAAACCCTAGAGCAGCCTTTCTCAACCTTTTCAACACAGAGGAACCCTTGAAATAGTTCTCCGGAACCCCTGATAAAAATTAGAAATCTACAAATCATGATACATTAGTGTGATGGTCAGTGAGAGGAATGGCCCTTACACTTGTGGTCATTGGGAAGAATTACCTCCTTACAGATAGCTAAAAAGATCAATGGTGTCAGTGGGAACATATCTGAGAGGAAGAAATTGCCTAATGCTGAAGGAACCCCTAGCAACCTCTGGAGGAACCCTAGGGTTTCACTGCACTAGAGGAATCCTAAGATTCTGCAAAAGTCTGGAATGAGAAAGGCTGGTCTATAATCATGGACTTAAAGAGGAGCTTCAGTCAGGTTTACAAACAATAAAAGTCAGCAACTTCAAACACTGTAGCTGTTGACTCACCAGACCTGGGATTTTAGAACTGTCTTCACCTCGGCCAGTTGTTTGCTGGTCTTCAGGTCTCTGGTGCCGCCAACGTGTCCCAGGAGTTTGAGGGCTTCTGATCGTCTAAGCCAGGGGTGTAAAACTGGTGGCCCTCTGGCTGTTGCGGAACTACGAGTCCCATCATGCCTCTGACTGTGGGAATCATGCTTGTAACTGTCAGCCTTGCAATGCCTTGTGGGACTTGTAGTTATGCAACAGCTGGAGGGCCCGCCAGTTTGACACTTGTGGTCTAGGCAATCCAAGTGGAAGTAGGAGCGGGAACCCATCAAACAAGGTACCCACTCCCAAAAAAATACTGCAGCTGCTGACTTTTAAAATATGGACACTTACCTGTCCAGAGCGCCTGCGAAGCCGATCTATCCCTCGGCTGTCGGTTGCTGCCGTTGCCATCCTCGGTAAGGGAATAAGGAAGTGAAACCATACCAATAAAAGTCAGCAACTTCAAACACTGTAGCTGTTGACTCACCAGACCTGGGATTTAGAACTGTCTTCACCTGGGCCAGTTGTTTGCTGGTCTTCAGGTCTCTGGTGCCACTGTCCCAGGAGTTTGAGGGCTTCTGATCGTCTAGGCCAGGGGTGTAAAACTGGTGGCCCTCTAGCTGTTGCGGAACTACGAGTCCCATCATGCCTCTGACTGTGGGAATCATGCTTGTAACTGTCAGCCTTGCAATGCCTTGTGGGACTTGTAGTTATGCAACAGCTGGAGGGCCCGCCAGTTTGACACTTGTGGTCTAGGCAATCCAAGTGGAAGTAGGAGCGGGAACCCATCAAACAAGGTACCCACTCCCAAAAAAATACTGCAGCTGCTGACTTTTAAAATATGGACACTTACCTGTCCAGAGCGCCTGCGAAGCCGATCTATCCCTCGGCTGTCGGTTGCTGCCGTTGCCATCCTCGGTAAGGGAATAAGGAAGTGAAACCATACCAATAAAAGTCAGCAACTTCAAACACTGTAGCTGTTGACTCACCAGACCTGGGATTTAGAACTGTCTTCACCTGGGCCAGTTGTTTGCTGGTCTTCAGGTCTCTGGTGCCACTGTCCCAGGAGTTTGAGGGCTTCTGATCGTCTAGGCCAGGGGTGTAAAACTGGTGGCCCTCTAGCTGTTGCGGAACTACGAGTCCCATCATGCCTCTGACTGTGGGAATCATGCTTGTAACTGTCAGCCTTTCAATGCCTTGTGGGACTTGTAGTTATGCAACAGCTGGAGGGCCCGCCAGTTTGACACTTGTGGTCTAGGCAATCCAAGTGGAAGTAGGAGCAGGAACCCATCAAAACAAGGTACCCACTCCCAAAAAAATACTGCAGCTGCTGACTTTTAAAATATGGACACTTACCTGTCCAGGGCTCCTGCGAAGCCGATCTATCCCTCGGCTGTCGGTTGCTGCCGTTGCCATCCTCGGTAAGGGAATAAGGAAGTGAAGCCTTGCGGCTTCACTTCCTGGTTCCCTGCTGCGCATGCGTGACTCACGCTGTGCTATCCCACTGGTCCCTGCTGTTTTCTGGGACCTGTGTGAGCAAAATACCTGTATTAGACAGGTATCTGCTTCCTCCCCCCCCCCCCGAAAGGTGGCAAATGTGACACCGGAGTGGTGGAGGAACCGGAAAAGCAGAAGTTCCATTTTTTTGTGGAACTCCGCTTTAAGGTAGAACAGTGTTTACAGGGGTAACAGCCTGTTTCCTTAGGTTCTAAAATGTAAGTTATTTTCAATATTTTCTATAAGAAAATCAGCACTAACATCTCTGTCAGGTATGATCTTACCTTTATGAAACAGTTGTAGGGGAGCGTGGAACTCAGGTATGTATGGACACTTACTTAGTTCTCTTTAGGTAGATGCCAGTGTTTGGTAAATATAGAAAATATTCTACAGCAGACTTTCTCAACCTTCTTACCCTGTTGAACCCTTGAAATATTTTTTAGGCTTTGGGAAACCCTTGCTAAAACCAATTAACTGAGGCTCAGTGTGAAAAAGAACCCTTACATTGGTGGTCAGTGGAAAGAATGCCACCTTACAGTAGTGGTTAGAATGTAACCCTTACAGATAACTAAAAAGATCACTGGTGCCATGGCGCTGACTCTGTCATGTGCCATTTGCCCCTAAACTATGCATGTACCATCAAATGGGAGGTCAATCAGCCATAGCTCAAGGGACCTCTAGTAACCTCTGGAGTAAGTCTTAGCCCCTGTACACACGGTCGGAGATTTCGACAAACAAATCCGTCGGATTTTGTCCATCGGATTTTGTCAGTCGGATCTTGTCCGAAACTGTTGCATACACACGGTCGGACTAAGTTGTCGAAAAATCCGATCATTCAGAACGTGATGATGTAATTTCGTTACGATGGGACTATGTTCAGGCTAGTAGCCAATAGCTTTGATGTAGGAATTTGATCTGAGCATGCGTGGCACTTGGTCCGATCAAAATTCTCTACACATGATCGGAGTATGTCCGATCGAACCAGTTGGTTGGGAAATATTTCCAACATGTTGGAAAATTGGGTCCGACGGATATTCCGACGGAATCAGTCCGATGCATACCACACACAGTCGGATTATCCGACAACACGGTCCGATAGGACACATTTTGACGGATTCTCCGACCGTGTGTACCAGGGGTAAGGTTCCACAGAACGCTAGCTGAGATTTGCTGTTGTTTAGCAATGAGGATGTAATTGAGCTACAAATGGAACATGGGGTCATTTATTGTTTGATTAATCACTCTCCAAAGATATTTCATTATTTAATTTTTTCCATGTTTTGTTCTTGTCAGGGCCGGTTCACACTGCGAGCCGCGGCGAGGCGTCTCCGACTTCCTCGCCGCGACTTGCAGGGGGGGTCAGCGGCGACTTGCAGAGGACTTCTGCATAGAAGTCAATGCAAGTCGCCCCCGAAGTCGCCCCGAAGTAGTACAGGAACCTTTTTTCTGAGTCGGAGCGACTCGAGTCGCTCCTCTCAGAACGGTTCCATTGTACTCAATGGGGACAACTTGCGGGAGCGAGGCGAGGCGAGCCGTGTCGCCTCGCCTCGCGCCGCAGTGTGAACCGGCCCTAAGTGATAACCCCTATTGTTCAATTTGTTAACCATTTCCATTACAGATGTATCCCTGCATGTTCTTTTTACGGAGAACTTCACTCTCTCAATCAAGATTGACTAATTTTAATCCTTATGCTGCTAGCATTAGTAAATAGATCAGAAAATATATCATATTTGCTGTTTTAAACTTTTTTTTTTTTTACATTTCTTCAGTTACTTCCTGGTTTCCACGCCTAGGCAAATGACATCATACATTCCAGGAGTTTCAGGAGGGGAGGACGGATTTTCTCAGCTAAGCGCATCCTCCTGCCTGCATGCCTGAGGGATGGGTAGATGGATTCCAGGAAGTAAATGCTACATAAATCATCTGACCGTGCCCAAGATGGCCACGGACAGAAGTGCTAGCCGGTGTTTTGCAAAGTGATTTCTTAGCAAAAATAAAACATGGAGACATTGATGGATGGGGGCGTTTTCTTTAAATATTATAGACTAATTAAATTGAGTTTTTCGTTTGTGGCGCTCAGATGTAGTTCTGCTTTAATGGCTGAAACAGGGTGAAAACTTTAAAAACTGGATCAAGCTTGTGTGGTTACAACATAATTGGCATGTCCAAAAACTGTTTTTTTTTCAGTGGGGTGGTCTATGTGGGGCTATATAATACCTAGAATACCTAATAATAATAATAATAATAAAAATTATAGCAATAAACTGCAATGTGCTCCATATTCCACTCAGTGTCTTTAAAAATTCCAATAGACAGACAGTCCATTTGTTGATTTGTAATATCACTATACACAGAGGTAATTAGGGATGAGCTTCGTGTTCGAGTCGAACGTACGTTCGACTCGAACATTGGCTGTTCGTGCGTTCGGCGAATTCCGAACGTTTTGGCCATTCGCGTCAAAATTCGAGTGACGCGCGCGCGGACCACAATGCACTGCGTTGGCGCAGTGCATTGCTGTCCGATGATTGGCCAAGCATGCACTGTGACCCCGCATGCTTGGCCAATCGCAGCGCCGGCAGCGAGGAGAGCCATGATTGGCTAGAGACATCCTGCCTGTGGCCAATCATAGCTCAGACTGTGTAGTGCACTCCCCACACTATATAAGGCCGCCTTTAAGGCGGCCTCCTGTAGTGTGTTACTTTGCATCTGAAGCAGTGGGTGTTCTGTGTACCTTCAACACAGTACACACCAATCGTTTTTGGCTGATTTCCTATCTTGCTGCTGTGTAGTGGTTGTTGTCTGTGCCCTGACTGCAGTATACACCACTATATTCACCTCACCTATATAGCTAGTGATCTAGCTTTAACCACTTAACAACTGCCCATTGCCGATTAACGGCTTCAGGGCGGTTGTTTAACTCAGAGAGGCCGTTAATTAACGGCCTCCCAGAATTCTGCTCTCGCGTGCCCCGAGGTGTGCGCACTCGAGAGCATCCGTGACCGCCGGGTCCATAGGACCCGGCGCATCACGGTAAACGGCCGCTCATAGCGGCCGTTTACCACGTGATTGCTCCGTCAAATGACGGAGTGATCACTTGGAAACAAACCGGCGTCATGTTATGACGCCTGTTCCTCCCTCCCCTTTCTGTACCGATCGGTACAGCGGAGGGGAAAGAGATCGGTGTCAGCAGCGATGTGGGCTGCATCTGCAGTGCCCACATCGCTGCTCACCGAATTTAACCCCTCAATTCCCTGCCAATACTCTGCAATACCAGTGCATACTCTGCAGTACCCTGCCATTACTCTGCAGTACCCCGCCATTACTCTGCAGTACCCCGCCATTACTCTGCAGTGCAGTACCCCGCCATTACTCTGCAGTGCAGTACCCTGCCATTACTCTGCAGTACCCCGCCATTACTCTGCAGTACCCCGCCATTACTCTGCAGTGCAGTACCCCGCCATTACTCTGCAGTGCAGTACCCTGCCATTACTCTGCAGTACCCCGCCATTACTCTGCAGTACCCCGCCATTACTCTGCAGTGCAGTACCCCGCCATTACTCTGCAGTGCAGTACCCCGCCATTACTCTGCAGTGCAGTACCCTGCCATTACTCTGCAGTGCAGTACCCTGCCATTACTCTGCAGTGCAGTACCCTGCCATTACTCTGCAGTGCAGTACCCTGCCATTACTCTGCAGTACCCTGCCATTACTCTTCAGTACCCCCCATTACTCTGCAGTAACCCCCATTACTCTGCAGTACCCCCCAATACTCTGCAGTACCCTGCCATTACTCTGCAGTACCCCGCCATTACTCTGCAGTACCCCCCATTACTCTGCAGTAACCCCCATTACTCTGCAGTACCCCCCAATACTCTGCAGTACCCGCCATTACTCTGCAGTACCCCCAATACTCTGCAGTACCCTGCTATTACTCTGTAGTACCCCGCCAATACCCCGCCAATACTCTGTAATACCCTGCCATAAATTGCCATACCCAGCCATACTCAGAGATACCCAGCCATACTCGGTGATACTCTGAAGTACCCAGCCATAGACGCCCCCCACCCCTCACCGCCCTCTGGTGCTTCTACCAACTCGCCAGTACGATCAAAGCCAGAATCTTTTTTTTTATTTTTTATTTCAGGCTTCCCAGCCTAGAGGTGAGATGTGGGGTCATATTGACCCCCCAGATTTCACTGTAAAGAGGACCTGTCATCCCATATTCCTATTACAAGGGATGTTTACATTTCTTGTAATAGGAATAAAAGTGATCAAAAATATATTTTTGGGAAAAAAAATGTCAAACTAAAATAAAGTAAAATGAACAATAAAAAAATAAAATAAAAATTAAAGCGCCCATGTCCCCATGTGCTCGCATGTGCCACACATGTGAGGTATCGCCGAGAATGTTAGAGCGAGAGCAATAATTCTAGTCCTAGACCTCCTCTGCAACTCAAAACATGTAACCAGTAAAAAAATATTTAAAGCGTCACCTATGGGGATTTTTTAAGTAGCGACGTTTGGCGCCATTCCACGGGCATGTGCAATTTTGAAGAGTGACATGTTTGATATCTATTTACTCAGCATAACTTCATCTTTCACTTTATGCAAACATTGGGCCAACAAGTGGTTAATAATAGAGCTTGCAGTCAGTAGTGTTAGGAGATAGTGCGTGCTGTCTGCGTGCTCTGTACCCAGTACATACCGCTATAATATAGGGCAGGCCCCTACTTTCAAACATCCAACTTACAAACATCTCCTACTTGCAAACGCAAGGAGACAGCAGCAAGTGAGATGAAAAAAGATGGACGACAAAACAAAATTATACAGGGGTGATAACCCTTCCCTATGTTTTCCAAAAAGCTTAAAGATAATTTATTTGACTGGAGCTACACTTTAAAAATGTACCGGTTGAAAATGACAAACAGATTCAACTTAACACAACAAACCTACACAGTCCCTGTCTTGTTTGCACCGCCTGTATACTGCTGTTCTGAGTATATAGGGCCTGGGGGCCACACGCATTTCCTTTTTTTAATATGGTTACGGGGTTCCCCTTAATATGTGTACAAGACCCAAATAGGCTGGTAATGGGCAGGGAGGGCTACCCATGCCATTTTTCTGAATGATTTTCAACCATATTGCAGGAACCAGATATAACATTAAAACCGCAAGCAGTTTTAAAGAGGAAGTAAACCCTTCCAAACAACTTGGACCTATAGGTAAGCCTAGATTAAGGCTTACCTGTAGGTCCAAGCAATATCTCCTAAACCTATATGGTTTAGGAGATATTTGCCCGAAAATGGGCACCGCTGTCTACGGCGCATGCGCCGTAGACAGCGGCGCGCAGGCGCACTAAATGCGGCAAATCCAAAAATGGATTTGCCAAATTTGTCGACTCCCGTGCGCATGCGCGGGAGTGACGTCATCGCGGCTTCGCCGTATGACAGCAACGGAGCTGCGAGGCGCGACTCCCGTGCGCATGCGCGGGAGTGACGTCATTGCGGTTGCGCCGCTGTCATTGGTCGGAGCTGCGAGACGCCACCAGCAAGATGGACGCGGCGGACTACAGGGATCAGCGGCGACTTCGCTGGCTCCTGTGTCAGGTAAGTGACACATAATGAGCTACTATGCGATGCATAGTAGTCCATTATGCTTTACCTTTGCAGGGAAAAAAAGAGGAAGTAAACCCATCAGGGTTTACTTCCTCTTTAAATGGTGTTATTTCCGTTTAATGTCATTTTGTGCAGGGACTGTTCTAAACACGGGAAACACGTGGCACTTCACAGGCATACTATAGACACCCCCCAGGCACCATATTTAAAGGAATATTTCACTTTTTTTTTTCACTTTAATCGTCATTAAAATCACTGCTCCCGCCAAAACGGTAGTTTTTAAAACTTTTTTTTGCAGTGACCCATGTCCCCTGAGGCAGGAGGCAGGTCGCCAAACCCTTTTTAGCACACTATCTTGCATATTAGCCGTTAAAATTAGCGCTTTCCAATTCGAACGTTCGAGTCCCATAGACTTCAATGGGGTTCTAACGTTCGTACCGAACGCGGGGGTCGTTCGCAAGTTCTGGTGCGAACCGAACCGGGGGGTGTTCGGCTCATCCCTAGAGGTAATATCTTCACATTTATCCACCTCTGTGCATATACAAATATCATTGTGTCACCACCACCAGGTGTGCCCTCACCTTATAGGCTTATTAATAGCGCCTTTGATCACGAAACCTCTGCTTGGCCTCCTTAGATTTTCCTCCTTCATATAGCTCATCCGTTTTATTTAGGTGTCTCACATCACAAGGTGTACTCCTTCCTTATTATTTACCATTGGTCTCCACTCACATTGTACACATGTAAGGTACAAAGCTTGCAATAGTGCTTTACCATTTTAAAATAATTTATTTATATAAAGCATAACATAAGTTCCACTCACATTTTTCAAATATAAACAAGCCTCAGTATATATATCCACAAGTGCTGGGACAAGGTATCACCTTAAAGCCGGATCTGAAGTCCCGGTTATCAGGCTGACCAGTGTGGAGGTGCCCCATCCAATTGGAGAATAAAGTTGTCACTGTCATTCTGCAACTGTGGCATCAACCAAAGACTTAACATATCCAGAAAAGAGCCTCCCGTGACAGTTTTCCCGTTAAAAAAGAAGAGGCTGTACACCTTCTTTTTGGACACAGCACAGAACACATTTAATTTAGGGGAATCTTGCACGTGTTGCACTGTAAATCACTGTAAATGCACTGTAGGTCACTATTGGCTGTACTGGCCATCCTGACCCCGACAACAAACTCCTACCTCCGACCCCTCTTCTTGCTCTCCAGCATAGCTTACTCTTCCTGCACAATCTGGATCAGATCAGGATGCTTTAGAATACCACCATCCGTCTAGCTCTGGATGGTGATGGGGTCTAAGGCCTGGGCAACCCGCAAGACTTGCTATGCACAGTCCTCATCCACTTTCCGGGGATCTAAACCCTTGTTCAGCAGGATTTGATGCAGTATCTTATCCAAACACCTCATATAGTCAGATAACTTCTCCCCTTTGTTCTGGTAAGTATTCTCAAGCTGGTACATAAGGTCGGAAGAATTCTCAGTGAGCTCAAACACATCCTGCAGAATATTCAGGTAGTCTTGAACAGCACAATCTTGCTTGCTGAGCTTCTGATTGTGGATAGCTTCCAAGGCAGGGCCCCATAAAACTCCCTTAAAGGGAGGGAGAGAAATTCCCCCGCAGGTGCTGACAGGCATATATATATATATATATATATATATATATATATATATATATATATATATATATATATATATATATATATATATACAGTATATATATATATGTAGCACCTGGGTAAATTTAGTCTTGCTCCCCTGTATTCAGTGGAGCAGGGGTTGATTATCTAGGGCTGCTCAGTGTTGCACAGACTGCTGTTCTGTTGCTTCCCCCTTTCTTCTAGAGGATTATAGAAGAATAGTGGAAGGAAGGACAGAACAAGCAACCTGAATATTCATGGGACTCTTGCCAATCCCTGGGGAGGCATGCCCAGAAGGTGGAGAGAGAGCTCATTAATAGTCTAAGGCCTGAGCAGTAAGTGCAGTGTTCCTAGGTCCAGTCATGCAGGAAGATACCCCTGTGTGGGGGATCTGCCCCCTGGTGCTGGATCTTAGAGGAAGCCATGAGGAAGACACCTTGGTCCCATCTAATCTTAACTGGGGCCTCTTTGCAGATCTTTGTCAAGGGATCAAGTTGGGTCTAGGGAAGTGCAATGTAGACAGCCAGGAGGAAATTGGTGGGAAAGAATCCAGCTGTCCTATGATGATGTGAATCTACATCTCTCTCACTAGAGGGAGCCTGGTGGATATCAGCAGGGGCAACCAATGATCCTGTGGCTGCATGAGTAGTTGACCCGAGTGTTGAAGGAAAGTGACTGTGTGTTGCTTTTAAAGTATAACTATAGGCAAAACTTTTTTTTGTTGTGGATAGAGTGCAGAGGAATTAAAACACATGTCAGTTTTTATTGCTGTCTGTGCCCCCGTTAAGGAGAATCGCCCTCTCTATTTGTCCTGTTTACCATTATCGTTAAAATTGAAAGTAAAAGAAAAGTAATAGAGGGGAAATCTTCCAATGGGGACACTAGTTCTGATGACCTAAGGGTCCCTAAGGAACTCCCCTAATATGCAGGGATTTCCTCTTACTTCCTGTTTGGCTATGGGACAGGAAGTGAAGGGAAATCTCTGCAATGGGACACAGATGGCAAAAAACAATCTGTAAGGGCTTATAACCCCCCTTGCTCTATCCAAAATGAAAAAGAAAGTTTTGCCTACAGTTATACATTAACTCTGCAAGTACTACAGTTTACCAACAGTATAGAGATTCTGTGAGACATTCAGGAGTATGTGTGCAGTGCAGCCAGCAGTCTGTAAAGTTCATACAGAAATTTAGGATTCCTCAATTTATTCAGTTGTATAGATTTTGGGGTATCCCATGCTCTCTCCTCACCCCATGCTGTGTACTTGGCTGTGTGTGCTCTAAGTGGGGAAAGAGGACTGCATGTGCCAGCAGCTCATACAGGGGTGTGCTGTATATATATATATATATATATATATATATATATATATACACAAACACAAATATATAAACGCAGTGAATGCATTATACTTCCTTTAATACTTTTTATTAGCAAACTGTTCACAAGCATGCAGCCACATCCCCCATCCATTGACTTGTGAAAGGCCACAGGAAATGGCCAAAAGGTTGTGGAACAGTGTTGTTACCAATAATAGTATCAGAGGAAGCTTTTACATTGGAGTGCAGTTGCTCATTGATTGCATATCTGGTCACAATCTACAGAGGAAGTTTGATATCTGTATGCATAAATATTCCAGATAGGTCTATGGATGCTGGATATAGAGTATTATATATCAGCTTCATCCGTTTGTCAGAGTTTGAAATTCAATTAGATTCTTTATAATCATTGTATATAATTCAAATAAATTTTACAGGGTAGCTCTCTTACAGCAGCAATAAATACATGCACATCCTTATCCACACATACATACATTGCATACCAATATACTTAATGTGATTGTAGCCGTATTAGTGCAATTGTGACAGAGAAAATTGAGTACTGTCCGTGATACTTTTTTCATTTGCACTAACATGCAATTTTTCAGGACAAGCTTTCAGGGGGGAGTTTCCCCTTCTTCAAGGTCAAAGCAGTACTTGGACTGCTTGGACCTTGAAGAAGGGGACATACCCCGAAAGCTTGTCCTGAAAAATTGTATGTTAGTGCAAATAAAAAAAGTATCACGGACAGTACTCAATTTTCTCTATTGCATACCAATAAAATGTAAGCAATAGCCCATGCAAGTAATACAAATGTATTCAAACTAATGCAAATGTTATAAAAGAAAAAAAGATATTAATACATTATTTTCATAAAAAAAGATAAAATACCAAGGTGCATTAAAATTATTGGGAGTTTGTATATGATGATGTAATGATAGGATAGCTCTGGTAAAGAAACTATACTTCAATCTGTTCAATTCAAAATGTTTGTTAATATGCCTTTTATATACAGTTGTGTGAAAAAAATAATTGCCCCCTCTCATGCTGAATCGTGAATGAATTGTGATTAACCACAATTTTTTGGAAAGCTGAGTTAAATTTGATTTGCCACACCCAGGCCTGATTACTGTCAGACCTGTTGAATCAAGAAATCAAATAAATAGAAGCTGTCTGACAAAGTTAAGCATGCTAACAGGTCACAAAAAGCCACACATCATGCCACAATCTAAAAATATTCAAGAACAGATTAGAAACAAAGTCATGTAAATGTATCGGTCTAGGAAGGGTTTCAAAGCCATTTCTAAGGCTTTGGAACCCCAGTGAACCACGGGGAGAGCTATGATCCACAAATGGAGATAACTTGGAACAGTGGTGAACCATCCCAGGAGTGGCCGGCCTACAAAAATTACTCCAAGAGCATGACCACGACTCATCCAGGAGGTCATAAAAGAACCCAGAACAACATCTAAAGAACTGCAGGCCTCACTTGCCTCAGGTAAGATCAGTGTTCATGGTTCAACAATAAGAAAGAGACTTGGAAAAAATGGCATCCATGGGAGAGTTCCAAAGCCAAAGCCACTGCTGACCAAAAAGAACACAAAGGTTCATCTCACATTTACCAAAAAACATCTTGATTATCCCCAAGACTTTTAGGCAAATATTCTGTGAACGGATGAGACAAATATTTAACTTTTTGGAAGGTGTGCGTCCCGTTGCATCTGGCATAAAACTTATACAGCATTTCATGACAAGAACATCATACCAACAGTCAGACATGGTGGTGGTAGCGTGATGGTCTGGGGCTACTTTGCATCTTCAGGACCTGGATGACATACCATAATTGATGGAACCATGAATTCTGAGCTCTAACAGAAAATCCTAAAGGAGAATGTCCAGCCATCAGTTTGTGACCTCAAGCTGAAGTGCACTTGGGTTATGCAGCAGGACAATGATCTAAAACACAACAACAAGTCCACCTCCAAATGGTTCAAACAAACCAAAATATAGGTTTTAGAGTGGCCTAGTCAAAGCCCGGACTGAAATCCAATTTTGTTGATGTATCATGACCTTACACAGGCCGTTCATGCTGGAAAACCCTCCAATGTGGCTGAATTAAAACAATTCTGAAAAGAAGAGTGGGCCAAAATTGCTCCACAGTAATGTGAAAGACTCATTGCCACTTATCGCAAACACTTGATTGCAGTTGCAATATGCAAACTGCAACCTGCACAAGTGTGAATCAGGCCTTAAAGTACCTGCAAGTACAATAAAATACCCACTGATTTTCTAGAAATGCACTCAGCTTATATGCCCTCGTTATGGACTGACAACACACAGCTTATTTGTGGACAGAGGGGTGTCAGCTCTCCCACTGCCTTTTGCTAAAGTACTAAACCTCTCCTACTCCCAGATCTCTACAGCAAACTGTAAAGGGTAATCATTCTGTTGTCTAAGATGAAGACTAGGAGGGATAAATAGATTTCCTGGGATAACACAAGAAGTGTGAGCTGGATTTAAAATTTGCAAGAAGATCATAATTTTTTTTTTTTTTGCATTTTTCAAACAGATATAACAAAATGCTGGGAGCAAATAAGATACATTTACTGTTAAGGTTTATTGTTAGGCTATACTTTAAAGCTGAACTCCAAGCTCAAAAACTTTAATTTACATATATTTCTCAATAGCCACAAAGGATATAAATCCACTTTGTGTGCACCAAATTCCTTTTTAAGTCTAGATATTACCTTGTAAAATGTATCTCTGACATCATCAGTGTGCTGCACATAGCTTGTACAGAGAGCGGAGTTTTTGGAGGGACCTAGCAGGCTACATCCACCTCAGGCTGCATGCAGAAAACGACAGGAGGGGGGCAGAGACAAGACCAGTCACCCTGCACAAGAAAGAGCAGCAGTGGCCGGTCTTTATAATCGGAAGCCACTGCACAGGCAAAGTGGATTACTTCGGAGATCTGGAAGAAATAAACAAAGCACAGCAAGATTCAAGAAGGAATACACATGACTCTCATATTTACCAGAAAGAGTATATGATCTGTTTCATCTTGGACTGCCACATCCAGAGGAATCATATAAACTATTTTTTAAAGAGTAAATATAGAAGACTTTTTTATTCACCCAAGAAAGATACAAAAATATTTTTTTTACTGCACTAAAACACAAAAAAATTCTAATTAGTGTGATGGCTGATCAGGCCATTATTTTCCCTAATGGCGCGTTCGAATGTGGGCTCCATCGGACCTTTGCTGTCCAAAAATCTGACGGATTTTAGAAATAGAACATGTTTCAAATTTTTCCGCCGGAACTCCGTCGGATCCAGTTCCTATGGAGAAATCCGCTCGTCTGTATGCTAGTCCGACGGATGAAAACCGACGCTAGGGCAGCTTTTGGCTATGAACTTCCTTATTCTAGTCCGGTCGTACGTCATCACATTCGAATCTGTCGGACTTTGGTGTGATTGTGTGTGGCCAAGTCCATTCTTTCTGAAAGTCCGTCGGAACTCCGCCAAAAATCCGTATCGCTGAAGAAGAAAAGAAGGTTAGAAAAGATTTAAAATGCTTTGGATTTCCCAGCTCATGGGCTAATTGTCAATCAGAACTAATGCTATTGTGCGATGAGGTCAATCCACTAAGAGTTAAATAACGGCAAATAAAATGCGGTAACACATGCAATAAATCAGTAGTGAAAGTTCAATTCACTAAGAATTTAGCGTTAAATAACAAATGCATTTTATTTTTGATTATTCGGTAACTACCACATTTTTTTAATGCAGTAATTTCTTACACGTGTCGGTGGTTAAGGGTTATTTAAGGTCATTTCCTGTGGGGGGAGCTGGACATTGATGACTTCCGCTGCGTTGTTGGGCCTGAGCGAGAGACAGACAGGACGATGGCATGTACTGTATATGTAGGTGGGTGCAAAGGCACAGAATCCCTAAAGGACACGTGAAAAGGAAGCCTGGGAAATGCCAACAACATTCCCAGCCACCATTTGATATGATGCCTTCCCGAGAAAATGTAGCACGGCCAGCAACTTCGTCATACCTGGGATCGCACGACTCCTCTTGGTGGTGGTCTCCAGAACCAAACCTCATGTACAGCATCAGGATCAGCTCCTTCGTCAGCCTGAACTTGCGTAGAGCTTCACCCTCTGTGAAGTCGTCCAGCAGAGTCCTCTCCACAAAATGTCGCAGAGCCATCACCACAACCCTCCCCCTCTGACGCCTTCTGAGCATGTTAAACTACAAAATATTGCACTCAAAAAGCTCCATAGCTGTTATGCTGCTAAGCACTCTCTCTCTCTCAACTCCCTCTCACTCCAACAGGAAATACCGCACTGGTTACCACCACCAAAAGAGTGGTGTTAAATACCGCGCCTTTTTTTTTGTTCCTGTTCCATTCATGAATTGGACCTTACAGATTACCACATGATTTTTTGGCAATATTTACATTTTTTTTCCATTGTTTACAGGAAAACAGGGTTGTCAACCTCCTGCAGCATTTTTTACTGACAAAACATAGAAATTTTACTAGCGGAGCACATTTTTTACTGGCAACCTGAAAAATTACAGAATTCCTATTGAAAACTAACACATTGAATATTTTAACAGTATAAAAATGATATGGAAACACTGACAATACCTATAACAAAGTCATTTGCTTGATTTACACTTAAAAAGTCAACACAGCATGAAATAATCAGCCCCTGATATTTACTGGCAGCTGCAAAAAAAAATCAGATTTTTACAACTGTCAGTAAATCTAATGTCGGTTGGAAACCCTGCAGGAAAAACTTTCTTTTTTTTCTTTTTAATGAATTGGAAAAAAATTTACCGCATGCAATCATTTAGGCAAATGAGTAACATGATTCCCTTATTGCATGCGGTAAAGTTTAGTGAATTGACCCCAATATGAGCAAGATCAGTACCATTAATTTAATATGTATACTAGAGAAACACTTTGGAGATTGTGATTTTCCATACAACAGTTTTTAATATTTGTACTTTTTATGGATATGTAACAAAGCCTTGTTTTTTATATATAAATTTTGTGTTGCCTTTAAAGTCCCAATAGAGGATTTTTTCTACAATACTGGTACTATTTGCAGGGATGGGGCAAACTCACACCCATAACTAAGTGGCAACGAGCTGTAACCTAATTTGCATTAGTCATATTCTGTACCTTCCGTTTTTTTCATTTGTTCTTTGGAATAAATGTATTTTTACTCTATCACTTAACCGGTTCCCGACCAGCGCACGACGATGTACGTCGACAGAATGGCACGGGCAGGCATATTGGCGTACATGTACATCCAATATTCAATGCTGCCCTGCCATCTGCAATATTCAATGCTGCCCTGCCTGCCGCACTGGTCGGGACCCCCATGAGTCCGGTCGCGGGACCCACGGACTCGATCGCCGCGGGCATCCCCGCGATCGTCTCACGGGACGGCTGAATGGAGGAAATGCCGTGTAAACAGCATTTCTCCATTCTGCCTAGCAACTAGTGATGCTGATCTCTGCTCCATGTGATTGGAGAAGAGACCAGTGTTCACTAAATGAAAGCCCAACCCCCCCACAGTTAGTAACACACCGCTAGGAACACTTAACCCCTACACTGCCACCCACTGGTTAACCACTTCACTGCCAATGTCATTTACACAGGAATCACTGCATTTATATAGCAGTGATTACTGTATAAATGACAATGGTCCCAAAAATGTGTCAAAAATGTCCGATGGGTCCCCCACAATGTCGCAGTGACAATAAAAATCGCTGATCGCCGCCATTACTAGTAAAAAAAATAATAATAAAAAATTATTAATAAAAATGCTATAAAACTATCCCTATTTTGTAAACGCTATAGCTTTTGCGCAAACCAATCAATAATCGCTTATTGCGATTTTTTTTTACCAAAAATATGTAGAAGAATACGTATCGGCCTAAACTGAGGGAAAAAAAAATTTTTATATATATTTTTGGGGGATATTTATTATAACAAAAAGTAAAAAATAATTTTTTTTTAAATTGTCGCTCTATTTTTGTTTATAGCGCAAAAAATTAAAACCGCAGGGGTGATCAAATACCACCAAAAGAAAGCTCTATTTGTGGGAAAAAAAGGACGGCAATTTTGTTTGGGAGCCACGTCGCACGACCGCGCAATTGTCAGTTAAAGCGACGCAGTGCCGAATCGCAAAAAGTGGTCTGGTCTTTGACCAGCAAAATGGTCCGGTCTGAAAGTGGTTAAATAAAGGAATATTTTTTTTACATTTGATATTTTTTCTAATTGATTCCACACCTATAAAGTCCCGTTTCCATGCTTTTCTGACTAAGTGGCAACATTTGTGGACTACAGAACCGCTTCCCTTTATGTTATGGAGAAGAGGAAAGTGAAAAAAACAGGTGCAGCTCAAAAAATTTGAATATCATCAAAAAGCTAATTTATTTCAGTAATTAAATTCAAAAAGTCAAACTCATATATTTTATATAGAGGTGTTACACAGAGTGATATATTTCCATGTCAAAAAGATTTTATTGAACATACAATAGAGTATTTGACAATAGGTTAAGTACATAATATACAGCAGAAGTAATGAAGCTCAGAGTTATATATTCAATACAATGTAAATGATATATTCAACTATAATTACTACTATAACAATAACGCATATTAATGGTATGGTTTATTAGAGGAATTAGCTTCTTAAGTAGGAAAGAGCTTCAAAATCATAATAGGAATAGATAGAGAAGAAAGGAAAGATAGGAAGAGAAGAAACTAGGAAGGGAAGAAGAGAGGTCTGCAGGGTCGAGTCGAGGGCCGCCATATCACTCAGAATCCATATACTGTAATCACTTACCCATCGGGTAAGGTACCATGGTAATAGAACTTCTTTGTTGAAATTTGATGGTAAATAATTTTTTATCCACGGATGCCATACTTTTTCAAATTTGATAAGCGTGTCAGCTTCCAGAGCTGCCATTTTGGCTTGCGTCATAGTAGAGTGATATATTTCAAGCTTTTCTTCTTTTTATTTTAATTATTATGGCTTACAGCTAGTGAAAACCCAAAAATTCAGTATCTCAGAAAATTTGAATATTACAATAAACAATAAAAAAAAGGATTTTAATACAGAAATGTTGGCTTACTAAAAAGTATGACCATGTGCAGTATAGTATGCACTCAATACTTGGTTGGGTCTCCCTTTGCATGAATTACTGCATGAATGCAGCGTGGCATGGAGGTGATCAGCCTGTGGCACTGCTGAGGTGTTATGGAAGCCCAAGTTACTTTGATAGTGGGCTTTAGCTCGTCTGCATTGTTAGATCTGGTGTCTCTCATCTTCCTCTTGACAATACCCCACAGTCAGATTCTCTATGGGGGTTTAGGTCAGGTGAGTTTTCTGGCCAATCAAGCACAGTGATACCATCATCATTAAACCAGGTATTGGTACTTCTGGCAGTGTGGGAAGGTGCCAAGTCCTGATAGAAAATGAAATCAGCATCTCCATAAAGCTGGTCAGCAGAGGGAAGCATGAAGAGCTTTAGAATTTCCTAGTAGAGAGCTGTGCTGACTTTCGACTTGATAAAACACAGTGGACCAACACCAGCAGATGACATGGCTCCCCAAATCAGCACTGACCATGCAAACTTCACACTGGACCTCATGCAACTTGGATTCTATTCCTCTCCACTCTTCCCCCCGACTCTGGGACCTTGATTCCCAAATGAAATGCTAAGTTTTCCACAGTCCGTGATGATTTGGTTAGACATGTCATCTGCTGGTGTTATAGATACTGAATTTGGGGTTTTCACTAGATGTAAGTCATATTCATCAAAACTTAAAAAAAAGAAATATTTGAAATATATCACATTGTGTGTAACGCATCTATATAAAATATAGGCGTTTCACTTTTTGAATTAAATTACAGAAATAAATTAACTTTTTGAAAATTTTTTGGGATGCACCTATATCTGTATTCTCATCCTCTAGTGACAATGCTGCCCCGCCATAGATACAGAATAGTGAGTGAGCGTTGTCAGCCTATGTCAGGAAGTACGTTACTAGCCAGGGTCACCTACTAAAAGTGAAGAAATAATCCTAAAAAAAAAAAAGAGAACTAATACAGTCACCACTTCTAAGTACTGGTTAGCGGCAATATATTATGTTTTTATTCTTGGGTTTGGATACACTTTAAGTAGACCAGATGTTGTGGTCTCTATTATCGCACATTTTGACATTTGGCTCAGTCAGTTCCCAGGAGTGGAATGCAGTCTTTTATGAAATGCTGGTCCCAACACAGCACATATTACTGACGTCACACTTGTATGTTCCCACATCTGAAAACAAGTGGCTATATTCACCATCAAGAGAGCAATTGAAAAGTCAGTGCAGTGACATTGTTATTCCATATCAAAAGAATTGCTGTGTCAAGGGAGATTTGCCATTGTTAGTGTCCAGTATAAAGGGTGTATGGTGAATTTCATGTGCAGCTCGTCTTTGTGAAATTGTAATGGAATCAGAGAAAGTAAATAGTACTACTTTATCTTTATTAGACTGCAGATACACAGAGACTGCAGTTACACTTGTGGCGCTTGCGAACACACGCAAAATTGCACAAAAAAACATCATTCAGTGTTACTGGCACCCCAATCACAGCAAGAAAGATGCGTGGTTTTGCACACGAAGAACCGGCAAACACACCCAAGCCCACAGTTAAAAAAACACGCAAAACTCAAAAAAGATATGAGCAATTCTTTTGTGTGTAGAGCAGTTCACTGAAATGGATAGGCTGCCCTATGCATGAAGCATGACAAGCATGCAAAATGTATAAAAATGCGCACATGCGCAACACACTGCAGAAGCGTGAACGGGGGGTGGCGAATCCCACTCTGATGCAGGATTTAGTATTGAGCCATTTTACCGGTACCCCCTGGAGTGGATTATGAACACCTCCAATTTTACAATTTGAAAATACAATGGAGAATCTTTCCCTCTTAAAGAATATGTAAACTCAAACATATGTCATATTCCTGATACAGTATGTGGCTGCTGTACCATGTACTTGTATGATGAAGTATCCTGTTCTCTTTGTGTTCCTGGTGATCCTGCTAGTAGCTATACTTTCCTAAAAAAATTTATTTATTTTTTTACCACACCAAGCAGGAGAACACAGCATGGTCAGTTCTCTATCTGGGCTGAAAACTCAGTCTGCTCTTCTTCAATGATCAGACTTGTCCAGGCATGCCCCCCACCCCCACCCCACCCCCTGCACAGCCATTTAGTGGGAAAATCAGCGAGCTGCTTTTTCTCCTTCCCCAGCTCTCTGAGCTCCTTTATGTAGCTGAGAACAGAGGGTATGTAATCACTTAAAAAAAGGGAGGGGGATTTATAATGTTATTATATGTATACATAAATGGTTTGCCTTTCATTTCTATTTTAAATTGAATGGGTTGTTTTACAAGAAGTGGAAAGGACAGTGCTTACTGTGTGTATGCCATTTCAGCCTATTGAATGGGCTGTACAGGAATCTGGTGCGCATACAATGACTTCCCTCCCATCATTCTCAAAAAACATCTGTCTGTATATATATTTAGCCTTAAAGTGGTTCTAAAGGCACAAGGTTTTTTACCTTCAAGCATTCTATGCATGAAGGTAAAAAAAACTTCTGGGTGCAGCATGCCCCCCCAATACTTACCTGAGCCCTCTCTCGATCCAATGATGTCCACAAGAGCCTTGCTTCTCCGGAGACTCACACTCCCGATTGGCTTTTGGCAGCAATGGGAGCCATTGACTCCCGCTGCTGTCAGTCAGAGCCAGTGAGCCAATCAGGAAATGGAGGGGCAGGGCCGAACCACGGTTCCATGTATGAATGGACACACAGAGCCATGGGCGGGGAGCGTGCCTGCTTGGGTGCCCCCAGAGCAAGCTGCTTGTTCTAGGGGCACCTAGCAGGAGGGCGGAGCCAGGAACGCCAGTGTGGGACCCAAGAAGAGGAGGATCCAGGCTCCTCTGTGCAAAATCACTGTACAGAGCAGGTAAAAACAAAAAACAAGGCTTTAATATCACTTTAAAGCTGTAATTTTTAATGCTAAATTAAGGTAATTTTTGAATGCCAGGCAAACATTTAAATATATTATAACCATGCTCTTTTACATACAAAAGAAATTATATTTCTTCCAATCAAGTCCTGAGATATGCACAGCCTACCAAACAACAGAGTGAGGCTGGTGACCTGCCTTTTTCTGCAGCAGTTGAGCAATAAAGCCGGGTCATCTCCTTGCCCCCAGCCAGTGGTGGCTGGTGCTCAAAATTTTTGGGGGGTCACAAACGAACTGAGAAATACTGAAACAAAAACATCAAATGCAGCCACTGTGCCCATCAATTTCAGCTAACTGTGCCCAGCAAATGCCGCCAACTGTGGCCAGCAAATGCAGCTAATTGTGCCTATCATATGCAGCCACTGTGTCTATCATATGCAGCCAACTGTACCCAGCAAATGCAGCCACTGTGCCCAGCAAATGCAGACACTGTGCCCAGCAAAAGCAGCCAACTGTACCCAGCAAATGCAGCCACTGTGCCCAGCAAATGCAGCCACTGTGCCCAGCAAAAGCAGCCAACTGTACCCAGCAAATGCAGCCACTGTGCCCAGCAAATGCAGCCAATTGTACCCAGCAAATGCAGCCACTGTGACACCCCCCACCCACCCGCTGTCTGGCCGACACTTACTCCATCGTGGTGGCAGGTCAGGCAGCAGGTGAGGGCAGTGAGCTGTGGGATGGGTAGCGCAGGTCAGGCGACGGCTCTTGTGTCCTCCGTGTGTCTCTCCTTGCCTTCTGTACGCGGCATTAAAGGTGCTGGGACTTAACTGCTTATCAATCCATAGTAATAATGGTAATAATGGGAAAAGACAGTTACCTGAAGAGCTCATTGGTTCTGATTAGACGGCTCACACTCAACCAGGACTACCCTTCACTTCTGGAAAAATGGTCAAACATTCCCATAGACACACTCCTAAACCTTGTGGACAGCCTTCCCAGAAGAGTTGAAGCTGTTACAGCTGCAAAGAGTGGGCCAACTCAATATTGAACCCTACAGACTAAAACTGGAAAGGCATTAAAGTTCAAGTGCGTCCCAATACTTTTGCCAATATAGTGTATGTAATTTTTTATTTTGCCTTAGTATCACTTTAAGCTCTGAGTTCCACTTATTTAAGTTACAGGGCATGTGCAGTAACTAAAAAAAATGTATTAACTGAAGACCCCACGGCTACGAGGACGGAGCTCACACATAATTAGGGGTGGTGGGACCATACAAAAAGTAGGTTTATTCTAGACTAGACCATCCAGAGGGTGGGCATGTTGAGTGTGGGCAGAGGTAGCAGTGTCCTGGGGGCAGGGACGAGTATGTTGGCAAGTTTGCTCTGCAACTAAATAAAAGCTGAATCATTATACGATCCTGCACAATTTAAGTCCAGAGATTACAGAGAGATGGCTTCCAATAAATGGCAGGTACAAGAAATGGTAAAGGGTTCTAAGGACCTAAAGATTTACTAATCCGTAGACTTAATGAGCTTGCTTGATTGAGTGAAGTGGCAATCATGTGACAATCTTCTCCAGGCAAACCAATTTGCTCATCACTGGTTACATCATGTCATCATCACTCTTTGCACCATCTTATTAAATAAGCCAAGTGCTGTTACTTATGGCACTCACACCTTCTTCTGTAAAGCAAAACATGGAGCTCTAATGATATGCTATAAACAGTAATCCTTTACAACCGATTAGATTGCTGGAGTAGTCAGGTCAGTGAAGGGTGATTTCACATTGCTGTTAGTGCACTTCACACCCCACAATTGCTCACCGCACTGCCTCTGATTAAACCAGTATATATATATATATATATATATATATATATATATATATATATATATATATCTACCATGACATTTTGACACCGCAGCTGCACTTGGTTCCAAAACATGACAGCACTGCTTGACTTGATTGTAATTTAATCAAATGCAGAGTTATAGCAGAACTCAGGATTGGAGCCAGTGAACCATAATTAATGGCCGCTGAGAACGGTAGCTTCTTTCTGTGTTGTCAATAAAAGAAGATTGCAGCTTATATCTGTAGATGACACTTTTACCATGCCATTTATCATACGTAAGAGAGCCAGATGGTCTGGCCTGTGTCGCATGCCATGTCTTCCGGAAATAGCTAAGGTTGCTGCCCTCCTGCTGAAAATGCGGGTTGTCTGGCTGAGGACCTTCTGAGCCAGGCCTGGAACAGTCACGCAGCAAATGAAGTCCGCGAAAAGCTAGAAGTCCTTATCTCTGTACTTGTATTCGATCAGCGGCTCAGAATCTTATAAGCCACAATATCAGTATGACAGCCAGAGAACTAGCATTTTCAAAAGAAGAGGTCAGCAATGGCAGTTGCTGCATTTCAATCCATGTATGGTCAGCCTAAAAACTTTACTTAACTTTACTTACCCTACGTTCACACCTATGCGCTTTTTTTAGTGCGTTTTCCATTTTCCAGAAAAGCACTATAGTCCATTTAACATGGTTTCCTATTGTACACATTCATACCTATACATTTTTCAGCTGGTACGTTTTTGCAAAGGATCAGGTACTTTTTTTCCCGCAGCAGATTGCGTTTTGCGCATGTAATAGACTTCAATGGAGTTGCACCCGAAATGCAAGTGTTGCATTTTTTAGGTGTTTTTTACTGGGTTTTGTGTTTATTTATTTTTTCTCTTTAAAAACACTGTATATAGCTGGTTGCTAAGGAGCGTGCCGGGAAGCAGGGTTTCTCACTGACAGCTGAATGTAAAAAAAAGAATTGGCGGCTAAATTTTTTTGGGAAAAAACGGTCTGGTATAGATTTGGAAGGGAACCCCACGCCAAAATAAAAAAAAAATCCATGCCAGACCCTTATCCAAGCATACAGCCCGGCAAGTCAGGAAAGGGACAAGTGATTACCCCCCCCCCCCGAACCATACCAGGCCACATGCCCTCAACATGGGGGCCTGCTTTGGGGCAGACCCCCACAACCACAGCCCAGGGTTGTAGGGAAGAGGCAGAGCCTCCCACCCCAAAGCAACCACCCCATGTTGAGGGCATGTGGTCTGGTATGGTTTAGGAGGGGAGGGGTGCTTGCTGGTCCCTTTCCTGATCTTCCAGGCTGCATGCTCAGATAAGGGTCTGGTATGGATTTTGGAGGGGACCACGTGCTATTGTTTTTTTAAATGTTGGCATGGGGTTCCCCTTTAAATGCACTCAAAGGGCCTGGTATGGGATTTGGTGGGGGACCCCACGCCCTTTTTTTTTTGCTGCCAATTCTTTTTTTTTACATTCAGCTATCAGCGGGGAACCCTGCTGACAGTTGAGGAATTATTGAATGTTAAGGACGCAGCAGCCAGCTTCCCGGCCTGCTCCTCTGCAACCAGCTATTTACAGTGTTTTTAAAAGTGAATAAAAAAAAAACCATAAAATGCATGAAAAATACATGCAAAAGCACAGGCTAAAAAACACACCGCAAAACGTGCCTAAAAAACGCATCAACCGCAGCGGCATAAATGTGAACCTGGACCTACTGCCATTCCACTGTTCAGTGAGATTGTTTTTATTGGTCATTGAGACATTCTCGCTGGACACAGAAAAGGCAGCTCGAAGGACGAGAGAAGATGTCAGAGGAAGTCATGCCACAGTAATAAAGCAAAATGAAATCAGAGAAGGGCACAGAAGAAGCTTTTCTGGGTGTTACACTAATATGGAACAAATTGTTCTTACTATAAGGCAGCACTTTTAGCTCAAAAGTTTTGTTTTTGTATTCTTTATTTAGTATTTCTCAAATACAATACTGGGAGGAAATGAAAAAAGAGACACAAAGAACAGGTAAAACAGGCCATTGTTAGGCTATTGGGGCCCAACATCGGGTGTACGATGAGGGTAATTTAAAAACCAATATACACTCACTGGCCACTTTATTAGGTACACCTTGCTAGTACTGGGTTGGACCCCCTTTTGCCTTCAGAACTGCCTTAAAGTGGTTGTAAACCCCATTCATGAAATTTGACCTAAGCACATATACAGTGGATATAAAAAGTCTGCACACCACTCTTAAAAGGTCAGGTTTCTGTGATGTAAAGAAATGAGACAAAGATAAATCATTTCAGAATTGTTACCACCTTTAATATGCCCTTTAAACTGTACAACTCAATTAAAAAACAAACTGAAATCTTTTAGGGGGGAAGAAGTAAAAATAAAATAAGGCGGTTGCATAAGTGCGCATACCTTTATATAACTGGGGATGTAGCTGTGTTCAGAATTAAGCAATCGCATTCAAACTCATGTTAAATAGGAGTCAGTACACACTTGCCATCATTTAAAGTGCCTTTGATTAACCCTTTGATTAACTTTGATAAAGTTCAGCTGTTCTAGTAGGTCTTTCCTGACATTTTCCTAGTTGCATCCTACAGCAAAAGCCATAGTCCGCAGAGAGCTTCCAAAGCGTCAGAGGGATCTCATTGTTATAAGGTATTAGACAGTAGAAGGGTACCGAAGAATTTCCAAGGAATTAGATATACCATGGAACACAGTGAAGACAACATCATAAAGTGGAGAAAATATGTCACACCAGTGACATTACTAAGAACTGGACGTCCCTCCAAAATTAATGAAAAGACAAGAAGAAAACTGGTCAGGGAGGCTACCAAGAGGCCTACAGCAACATTAAAGAAGCTGCAGGAATATCTGGCAAGTACTGGCTGTGTGGTACATGTGACAACAATCTCCTGTATTCTTCATATGTCTGAGCTATGGGACGGAAGCCCTTTCTTATCAAGAAAAACATCCAAGCCCGGCTAAATTTTGCAAAACACATCTGAAGTCTCCCTAAAGCATGTGGAAAATGTATTATGGTCTGAGGAAACCAAGGTTGAACTTTTTGCCCATAATTCCAAAAGTTATTTTTTGATTAAAAAACACTGCACATCACCAAAAGAACATCATACCCACAGTAAAGCATGGTGATGGCAGAATGATGCTTTGGGGCTGTTTTTCTTCAGCTGGAACAGGGGCCTTAGGTAAGGTAGAGGGAATTATGAACAGGGGTTTTCTTGAATCCTTTGGCCTACTGGGAGAACCTATATATTCGGGTGAGGTCGGGTGATCTCTGTTCTATGCCACCTGGATGGCTGTCTGGGTGGATGTGTGTCGTACGCCCCGGGCTGCTACGCTGGAGATTGAGCCTATCATGGGGGCATCTGGCTGGTAGGCTGAGGGCCTATCCAAAAGTAAAGAGAGCAGAGCAGGGTTGGGATTCTGGCTTGAAGTCCAACCAGAAGTGACGGTTCTGCCGGCCGGAGAACCTCTCAATGGTCGGAGATAGAAGGGAAGCTGTTGCCACAAAGGGGCCAACCACCTTTACCAGGGACCACAGTGAGTAACTAAAGCAGGTTCTGGAACTACATTCTCACTGAACGGGCACGGTGAAGAATCAGAAAACTTCAGGCGGTGATCAAGTCAGAGACCCAACAAGCAGAGGAGACACTTGCAGAGCAGCCTTGTGAGTCAAGCCAGGGACCTTACCAGTTAGCAGGGGTGAAGCTTGAGAAGTATCTGGAGGCTGGGGACCCAGCAGGGAAGCATGGGTGATGTTTGAGGGGATACTACCGCAAACCTTGGAGGAGCTCAAAGTATTCAGAGTCAGTGAATCAGAGAGTCTAGTGAGAGACCGAGAGCTCAGTGTTGAAGAACTACAAGACGCAGTTGTAGTGAAGCTGAAGGAACTGTTGCGTTTGAGTTAGGAACTGTTAAAGACTGTTACCATAGGAGACAGCATTCCTGCATGTGCAGATGTGGCGCCTTACTGGGACCCTTCCCTGCACAGCTGTCTTCCTATTGAAGTCTCGAAGTCTGCCAATTGAATCTACAACTACTTTAAGCTGTCCTGGCCCTAACCCTCTTTTCCCCAAAAATACAAAAAGGATTGTCAAAATAAATAAAATCTATTTTAAATAGGAATAGGAATAAGTGTCTGGCGCCCAATGACTTTCACCATCTTTGAACTCACTATGCCTCATTACTCACTAGATATTGAAGGATGTCAGCTGTCTTTGGCCTTGGAGGTTCTCATTAGACTGGACAGGCCCAGAGACCTTGCTACATGAGTTATTCTTGTCTTTCTATCATCTCTGTCCATTCTCCTTTGACCTCTGACATACATCAACAAGGCATTTTTGTCCACACAACTGCCACTCACTGGATATTTTCTCTTTTTCGGACCATTCTCTGTAAACCCTAGAGATGGTTGTGTGTGAAAATCCCAGTAGATGAGAAGTTTTTGAAATACTCATACCAGCCTGGACCCAACAACCATGCCACATTCAAAGTCACTTAAACCCCCTTTCTTCCCCATTCTTATGCTCAGTTTGAACTTCAGCTAGTCATTTTCTCCACATCTAGATGCCTAAATGCATGGAGTTGCTGCCATGTGATTGGCTGATTAGCAATTTGTGTTACCAAGCCATTGAAAACCCTTCCTTTTAAAGAAGCCTATCCTGCTTCTAACTAACACTGTTGTACTTCCTCCATCAGCTCATCCCCCACAGCTATTACCTTTTGTATCAATTGACCCTTCCTTTTTAGATCGTAAGCTTTAACTAGCAGGGCCCTCTGATACCTCTTGTACCAAATTGTACTGTAACTGTAATGTCTGCCTTTATTTTGTTAAGTGCTGCACCAACTGTTGGCACTATATAAAACCTGTATAATAATAATTGAATAGGTGTACCTAATAAAGTGGCCAGTGGGTGTACATTGCTGTGATTGAATATAGACTTTTCAAGAGATAGGAGAAGGGCCATGTGCAAATCAAGCCAGGGCTTACACAATAAACTAGAAAACAGTAGGTATTGGCAGTAGAAATCCAGGGGGTCATATAAAAAAAAAAACAACAGTGTGCACCTGTTATATGACTCGTTTTACGGCATTAATGGCTACCCCACACAATGGATAGAACAGCTATCCAGATCCAGAGAAGAAGGACCTTCATGTAGTCAATTAGATAATACCAAAGAGGGGCCAACGACCCCAACAACTCACTTCCGGCATAGCCTTGACAGCAGCCTGCTTAGCCTTTTAACTCAAAACATTAAAATGAAGCACAGGTTTTCCAGTTAGGTCTTGATGTAAGCAAGCTTGGACTAATATGGCATTTCCCATTTTTTGGAAAAGTTCAAGTTCCAGCATGTATTGGGAATATAAAATAATGTTTTCTAATAAAAAATAATTAGTGAAACTTGTAATTTGTATAATTTGTAAAAATAATTAGACAAAAATATTTGTACAAGCCCCATATCTTTACCAGTAGCAGAGCCTTATGCCCCGTACACACGATCGGACATTGATCGGACATTCCGACAACAAAATCCATGAATTTTTTCTGAAGGATGTTGGCTCAAATTTGTCTTGCATACACCTGGTCACACAAAGCTGGTCGGAAATTGCAAAAGTCAAGAACGCGGTGAGGTACAACACGTTCAAAATCCAGTGTGGCTCTTCTTGATTCCAAGCATGCGTGGAACTTTGTTCGTCGGAATTGTGTGCACACGATTGGAATTTCCGACAACGGATTTTGTTGTCGGAAAATTTGAGATCCAGATCTCAAATTTTGTGTGTCGGAAATTCTGATGGAGCCTGCACACAGTTGGAATTTCCGTAAAAAAGCATTTTCTGATGGAAAAACCGACCATGTTTACTGGGCATAAGAGTTCACTCATGGTAGGCTCACTATCAGGGGTTCATACACACTGGTCAAGTAAAGCAGAGCAATGTGTGGGGCAGTATATAGCAATCAAAAAGCGCTTTCTAAATCCAGTAATCTGTAACTTAATTGGCTCATGAATATTACTACAGTATCATAACTGTCACCATTCTTCCTCCTATGATTGAACTGATTGGGTGAAATGCATTAGGGCAGAGTCACCTTTGATGGGGCAGAGAATGTCTATCTAACCTGATCTGGCATCGGTAAAGTTTGTTTTGTTTAGAAATATAGCAGAGTGTGACTTATATGTGTGGCTCACTGTCAGTGTTGCCAACCTACCAGACTGAAATTTACTGACACGACACCCAAAATTTCCTGGCACAGCCAAGTTTTTACTGGCATTTACAAAAGTTACAAAATTACAGTTTTAAGTGCAAATTTTAGTATTTGTGCAATGTGATTTAAGGTAGCTATTAGGGTAAAAAACATATTTCTTATTTTATTTTTGATATAGTAAGTAAGTAGCTCAGGGACAGGACTCAGGAGGGCAAGAAATTAGAATAGAAAAGGCACACACACATGAAGTTGACTCTTTGTCCCTTCAGTCCACTCCAGTCTAAATAGCACTGACAGTCCCGCTCCGGACCTGCTCTGCTCCTGACCTTGCAGACCCACACACGAGGCTATGGCCTCTTTGCTTGACTCCCTTGCACCATGACATCACACAACACGCTCAAGCACTGCCTCCACCAGAGCTGCCCGAACACACTGTAGCAGGGACTCAGATGGTCTCGGCCAGCTCTGGACCAAGCTGAACATCACAGCCATATTTTTTACTGGCAACTTTTTTGCTTTTACTGGCATTTACTGGCAGGAGAAAATTGCCTATTTTTTACTGGCTGCCAGTAAAAATACTGATGGTTGGCAACACAGATCACGGTTCTGCTATACAAAATAAGCCTGATGGCTACCACCTGTCTCTGATATTCAGGAATCATGCCAAGTTTTGAAGGTTTACACTGGAAAAATGTCCTTAAAAAGGATTTTCATCCCATGTGTATTTTTGCTGGGACATCCAGTGCTATCCTGCTGTAATCTGCCAAAGACTGTCATGTTAGGTGTGCAACCATCTTCTTTTTTGCATCGATGGGAGCCAGCTGGCCCCCTGATGATGCACGGCGGTGCATGCATGTGTTCTACATTGCCCACAAAGTCTCCTGAGATGTATGACCTGAGTATAATTCCTGAAGGCTTCAGGCATCTGGGGATGTCATTCTTTGCCATGGCGAGAAAGGTAGAATTGCAGGCTGAGCTCTTTAAAAAAAAAAAAAAAAAAGGTATTTATGAAGAAGAAAATAGATATGTGATTTAATTAAAGGAGAGGTTAAAGGAGCAGGATACTTCAAAGAAGAAAAAGGGAATAAAGGTCTTATTTGAAAGGTCCCTGGTTTTGAATACTGGTGAAATTCACAATAAAATATTTCAGTTTTATAGAAGATCAAACTCTCTCTGTTCTCCTTTGTTCTTTTATGTAGGGCTGATGTTTTTTTTAACACAGAATTTTAAAAGGCGCTGTCCACATTTTTCACTTTATCCAAAGGAGCTTACAATCCAAAAGCTAGCCATATATGTATATACAGCAGGGCCAGTTCATTTACAAACATGTCTGTGGATTGTGGAAGTAATCTTCATGCATACACGGGGGGTCATTTACTAAAGAAATACATTTTCAGTTTCCTTAAGGCAAGAGAACCTATATGTTAATTTTAAACACTCAATTATTTGCAGCAGAGTTTAAGGTTAAACGATTTGTTTGTCCATGATTGGGTAATTGATGTGCCTACAGCTTCAATGAGTGAAGTGAAAATTGTACTCCTTGAATAAATTAGGCTCAATGGGGTTGACTTACTAAAGGCAAATAGGTTGTTCACTTTGGAAGGGACTTTTTACTTTGCAATGGAATATTTTGTGAAACTTCACTTTGCAAAGAATACCCATATAATCACAGTAAACTGTATTTTTTGCTTGCATATGATTGGACGGTGGAAATCAGCTCGCAAGGCTAGGGAAAATCACCTTGCATAATGAACTGCCTATTTGTTTTTAGTAATTAGCAATTTCCTCGGGGAATGTCAAACGTAGGAACTTAGAGCTTTAAGGAAGAGTGCTCACTACTTACCTTTTGGTATCTATATACAATATTTTAGACCAATTAAACCCCACGGCTACATTTTCTTAGGGAACTTGGTTTTTGTTTTTGTTTTTTGTTTTGTTTTCTTTACAATTTATAAGAAATTGTTACTGTAATTTGTTTTTGTCATTCATAAAATTTAATTACACTAACAAGTCTTGGAGAATCTGCCTATTTTCAATATATATTATTTTGCTATTACTACAGTTGTTTATGTTGCCTATTTATTTTTTATTTTTATTTTTTTACTTTCATTGATACATTTATTTTCTTGACCTGCCACATTTTGTGTAAATTTCAAATCATCCAGCCTTGCTGAAGGTTCTCTTTATCTAGCTGCATCCTTCCATAATGATGTCCCAGTAGTTTTTAAGCATAATTATAGAATATGCAAATCCTCCCTGTCTTCTCTTTTGGTGATAAATTCCACATTTTTTTTTTTCAACCCTCTGGTGTAGATTTAAAATTCTCAGACCTTGTTAGAGACATATTGGAAAAGGCCTTCAGATAAAATATGTTCTCATTTACATAACAAAGCATCTAAAGAATGTCCCGATTTTATTGACTCATTAAAAAGAATAAGTTCTATGCCTTATAATAATTGCTGTTCTCCGTCTAGCAATTCCATTCCATTGTACCGGGACTAGACTGACTAAAAATAGCCTTTATCTACACATCACATAACTGGCAAATCGATTGTGGTAAAATGTTCACTGGTGCGAATAAAATTTTACCTACAGTATATACAATTGAGATATGTTTCTCTTATATAGTATATTGAACTGGTAAGCAACTCAGCAAAACCAGTATATTTCACTTCACTGTTATCCCATTTAACAGAAATATTATCTGCACAACTGATCCAGCCCTTCATGCCTTTTACACACTTGCTAAAGATAAAATTAATTCATTACAGGCATTTAGCACCAACAATGTATTTATTTATTACAGGTATTTGTATCGCTCCGTCAATTTACACAGCACTATACATACTGTATATATTGTACACTTACATCAGTCCCTGCCCTCAGGAAGCTTACATTCTAGAGTCCCGAACTTGCATTCATACATATATTAGGTCAAATTAACCTATCAGCATGTCTTTGGAGTGTGGGAGGAAACCGGAGTTCCCAGAGGAAACCCATGCAAGCACAGGGATACCATGCAAACTCCAGGTAGGTAGTGCCATGGTTGGGATTCAAACCGACGACCCTAGCCCTTCCAGGCAGAAAAATTATACAGTGCTATGCATAGTGTATGTTCACATCATTTCCTGTCCTCAAGGAGTTTACAATCTAAGGTTATTTTCTCACATGCATACATATACTACAGCCAATTTTGACAGGATCCAATTACAGGCGGTCCCCTAGTTACAAACATCTAACTTATAAACGGAGGGAGACAACAGGAAGTGAGAGGAAAGCTCCCCCTAGGAAGGGAAATTCACTCCTGTAAGCCCTTGTACACACGGTTGGACATTCCGACAACAAAATCCGTCAGATTTTTTCCGACGGATTTTGTCCAAAACTGGTGTTGCATACACACGGTCGGACAAAGTTGTCGGAAAATCCGATCGTTCGTAACGTGATGACGTTTTTTAGTTACGACGGGACTATGTTCAGGCTAGTAGCCAATAGCTTTGGTCTAGGAATTTGATCTGAGCATGCGTGCCACTATTTCTGATCGGAATTCTCTACGAACGATCAAAGTCCGATCGGATCATGTTGTCGGAAAATTTTATATCCAGCTCTCAAACTTTGTTAGTCGGACTTTCCGACGGAAAAAGTCCAATGAAGCCCACACACGGTCGGATTATCCGACAACACGGTCCACTCGGACATTTTCCATCGGAATGTCCGACCGCGTGTAGAAGGGCTAAAAAGTTATTATAGGAAAAGCTTACCTCAACCGATGCTTGCTCTTGAAGGATTGTTTCCACAACAACCCAAAATTTTCCAAATCCAATTGTCATTGGGACAGGAAGTGAGGTGAAATCTTCTGAACAGGGGCATAGACAGAAAAACAAACATCACAGGGGTGTTAACCCTTCCATATGCTATCCAAAAAGCTTAGAAATATTTTTTTTGGCTGGAGCTACACTTAAATAATTTACCTGTTACGACTTACAAACAGATTCCACTTAAGAACAAACCTACAGACCCTATCTTGTTTGTAACCCGAGGACTGCCTGTACCCTACTCGCATGTCTTTAGTGCAGGGTTTCTCCACTAGGGTTTTGTGGTACCATGGAGTTCCTCCAGCGGTTACTAGGGGTTCCTTGATCCTTGCAGATTTTCTAACTCCCAGTAAGGTTGGATTCACACCTATGCATTTTTCAGATTTGCATTACAGTCCATTTAACATGGTTTCCAATGGAACATGTTCTGTAGTGCAAATCTGCAAAATGCAAAAAGCACTACAAATGCATAGGTGTGAATCCAGCCTAAGGCCTGAGTCACACCTAAGCATTTTATAGTGCATTTTCAATTTTGCAGAAACACACTACAGTCTATTTAACATGGTTTCCTATGGGTCATGTTCACATCTGTACATTTTATGGAAAGGTCCTGGGACTCTTTTCTGGTTTTTGGTTCCATAGACTTCAGTGGATCAAAAACGTGTATTGAAAAATGCAAAATGCACCTGGAATATGAAAACTGCAACCTGCATAGGTGTGAACCAGGCCTAACAATTGATATCAACTCTCTTTTTTGCTGTGTGCAAGGTGGGGGGCAGTTTTAACCACTGGTCAACAACATGTGGTGGTGGTCCTCAAAGGTCTGAAGGGTCAGACTGAAAAAGCAGATCGGAGAACCATTAAAAGGCCTAAATAATCCACCTGAAAAAGAAAGGTGAGAGGCAAGTGAGCCCTTATAGTATATTATGTATCTAAATGTAGTTATTTTGTTAATTATAAGAAACAAAAAAAAAAGAAAAATTAGGTTGCTGTGACCCAGGCGCAACCACACAATCTTAAATCGATGTAGGTGGAGAAAAGGCCCCATCTCTGTGCGGGGTGACATTAGTCACTATTGAAGCTATAGGGGTCCCAATCCTGGATCTTCTATGGGTTTTCAGGTGGGCCTCGTATTGGTATGGGGGTAAAAAGCCTGTTAGGCCCGATTCACACCTATGCATTTTTAATGCTTTTTGCATTTGCAGATTTGCACTACAGAATGTGTTCCATAGAAAACCATGGTAAATGCACTGTAGTGCAAATCTGCAAAAATGCAAAAAGCATTAAAAATGCATAGGTTTGAATCAGGCCTAAGTGAAATGAATGGCAGTGTGGTGTGTATAATGCAGCGTACATACGATCGGACTATCCGGCGGACTTGGTCCGGAGGACCAGAGTCCGCCGGGAAATCCGCCTGGCGGACTTAGAAAGAAGTCTTGATTCAAAATCCGCCCGTCTGTGTGCTAGCCCGCCGGGCTTTTGAAATGAACAGACTTGTCCACACACGGAGTAAAGTCCCTTCATTTTGAACGTGACTCGAGGTAGACGGGACTAGCAAAGGATGTCAATGTCACCGCCTCCATCGCTGATATTGACACCTCGTGAACCCCGTCACCTGTTATGGATTTAAAGGGGAACCCCTACTCCGAAAAAACAGAGTGGGAGTCCCCCCAAAGTCCATACCAGACCCTTATCCGAGCACACAGGCCAGCCGGTCAGGAAAGGGGATGGGGACCAGCGAGCACCCCCCCTCCTGAACCGTACCAGGCCGAGTGCCCTCAACATGGGGGGTGCTTTGGGGAAAGGGGGACCCTATGGCCCCCCCCCACCCCAAAGCACCTTTTCCCCATGTAGATGAGGACAAGGGCGTCTTTCCGACAACCCTTGCCGTTGGTTGTTGGGGTCTGTGGGCGGGGGGCTTATCAGAATCCGGCACCCCACCCTATGTGAATGAGTATGGGGTATGATGTACCCCTACCCATTCACCTGGGGGAAAAAAGTGTTAATAAAAAAACACAACACAGGTTTTTAAAGTACTTTATTAGACAGCTCCGGGGGTCTTCTTCCGTCTTTGGGGGGTCTTCTCGCCGGGCTCCTCCGCTATCTTCTGCTCTTTTGCCACTCTTTTGCTAGCAGAGGAGCCCAGGGGTCTTCTTCTGACTTCGGGGGTCTTCTTCCGACTTCGGGGGTCTTGTCCCGCTCTTCGGTTCTTCTTGCTGGGCCTCCGCTATCTTCTTACAGCTCTTTTACTAGCATTGGCCCGGTCTTGTTGCTGTCGCCTTCTTCTTCTTCTTCCTTCTTCTTCTCCCTTCCGATGTTGACACAATGTCACAGTCCTGGAGGATGCTGTGACTGTGACATCATAAGGGGTGGGGTCACCCAGTGACCCCGCCCCTTATGCCTATATAAGTCACCGCACAACGCGTCCCTGCCATTACGGCCGGAGAGAGCGTTGTGTGAACATTGGAAGGAAGAAGAAGATGAAGATGAAGGTGACAGCAACAAGACCAGGAAATTCCAAAGGAAAAGGTCCGATTGGATTAAGTTGTCGGAAAATCCGATCGTGTGTGGGCTCTATTGGACTTTTTCCGTCGGAAATCCCGAAGGAAAAAGTTTGAGAGCTGGATCTAAAATTTACCGACAACAAAATCCGATCTGACTTTTTCCGATCGTTTGTAGAGAATTGTGACGGACAAAGTGCCACACATGCTCAGATTAAATTACAAGACCAAAGCAATTGGCTACTAGCCTCTACGTAGTCCCGTCGTAATGCAACGAATGTCACCTCATTCTGAACGATCGGATTTTCCAACAACTTTGTCCGACCGTGTGTATGCATGACAAGTTTCGGCCAAAATCCGTCAGAAAAAAATCAGATGGATTTTGTGGTTGGAATGTCCGACCGTGTGTACAGGGCATTAGTGTTTTTCTATTCTGGCCATCACTATTATTCTTTCCATTTGTTATGGAAACAATTTTTTCTTATCGAGCAGGGGAATGTTAAAAAACAATCTGCTCTGAGTGTCAAATATGCTAGATACACTACATTCTACATTATTTTATGTATTATTATATTTATAACTTACTGACCACTAGGGATGAGCCCGATGTTTTAGTCGAACGTAAGTTAAACTCGAACATTGGGTGTTCGCCCATTCGCCGAATTTAGAACATTATGGGGCATTCGCGGGAAATTTGAGCACCCGCGGAACGTCCCATAATGCACTGCGAGATCGTCAATGCACTGTGAGACGGACAGGTGGACATACCATTTGTGCAGTTTTAGCAGCTGCACAAGGGCCTTTTGGGGTCTATTTATACTAGAAGTCTCCCGCTGTCACACAGACTTGGAAAGGTTTCACTTCTATGTAGCCAGCCATCAACACACAGCAAAAGGTCTTTTTACTTGACTAATAGTTGAATCGGGGGCCCAAAAATTAATCTTGCTCAGGGGCCCCTTGGTTAATCTATCTGCCACTGTTTACACATCCTTGATATCTAGTCTACTATGTGCCCATTAAAGGATTTTCAAGGAAGATGGAGGTGTACTGATAACATATTGGCATTGTCATAGTGCCATTCAATGGCTTTTGCCACACCTATTTGATTGGCCAGGCTTGGCCTGCTTTGTCTGTTGCTAGAATATATTTACTTTTCCAGGACAAATCGTCCTACATTTTCTACATGGCATGAGTATATATGAGGCTGCCTTGTTGTGCTAAAGATCTGTGTTGAAATGCCACCAATGTACCATCTACATGGGGTTTACCAGTCCCCTCCATAAGCCACAAACTTTGTTTGCAGCCTCATGGACCCCTCTGGAGTCTGGGACCAGGCGGCTGCCCATTCTGCTCTTATTCTAACCCACCACCGGGCTTATGTATGAGCTATACACTATGGAAATGATAGCTGAATGCTGGTTGGTTGCTCAGATGTTTTCTTGTTCACCCATTTTTTATACATAAACTCCAAAAGTCATTTGCTCCAGTGCTTCACCATCATGCCCTGCTGTGCACACTGCCCCGTTATACAGGCCTGTATTGGTTTATACATGAATAAAATAATAGCTTTATGTATACCCTCTGTTATTTTGTGCCAGCGAATTTAGATAAAGAAAAAATGTTTTCCTGTACAATGTGGCATCTCCTCCGTGATATTCTCTAGCAGCACATTGATCACTGGAATACAGCTCGCTCCTGAGGATGTCTCTGAGGAGGGAGCAGGTTACACCATGGTCTCCACTGGGATCACAGCTAAAGTTAGTGTCCGCTAATTGTTAGGTGAGTTAAGAGCCATTCCCCACCTCTCGGTTACATCAGCCTAAACCAACAGTTGTTTGCTCTGGGACAAATCCACAAGTGACAGCCATTGTACAATATACAGTATCTCAGAGCACTAGCTTTTTAAAAGAAATGCAAATCTATTCCACAGTCGTAAGCTCACATAAAATACTGCAAACACATGGAAAGACAGAGGGAAAAGGAAGGAAGGGAAGAGGGGGAGGGAAGTAAGGAAGAAATGAAGAGAGGAAGGAAGAAATAACGCAATTAAGGAGAGAAGGAAGAAAGGAAGGTATGGAGGGAGAAAGGTGAGGAAGAAATGAAGAGAGGAATGAAGGAAGAATAGAAGTAAGGAGGGAGTGAGACAGGAGTACAGTTAAATTTCACTTGTTTAGTAATAATAAAAAAAAAAGGTAAACAGAGTAAACATAGTCAAAACATAGCCAGAGTTCAGGAACCAGAAAGGATAGTCAGCCAAGCCAAAACGTCAGGGAGCCAGAGATGAGCATAGTAGAACAGCAAGCAGGATCTGGAGCCAGAAGGAATGTCAGCCAAGCAAGTCTTTAACAGGAACACAGGAGAGCGTCTCTAGAGATGTGACCAAGGCAAAGGCAGAGATAAGCTGTCCAGTCCAGATAAAGTAGGCAGGACTGACAAGCAGGATATCATCAAAAGGTGAGTCACTGTGGAGAGATAGGAGCTGGCAATTAGCTGACAGCTGAGCGGCCAGCTCAGAGAAGGAAGGGCTGAGCCCATCCCTGACAACATTTGAATATCTACAATCATAACATAGTTACAAATATCATATTCCATAATATCCATTATAGTGCAACCATTTTTATATTTTCAAATTTATTTTACCATTTTAATGGAACCCAATCTCTTTCCAATCAAAAATGTGCAAAGTTTACTTGAACTGAAATAGGTGCGAGACATTTCCAAAAGGGGGCCCCCAAGGAGCGACTGGCTGAAATCAACAACTTTCTGTCAAGGGACACCCACACAGCCTATAAATACTCTTTAAAATATATTAATTGCAGCTCAGACAATACTGGTTTCTGGAGATCATTGCAATTTAATTTAAAAAACAAACATACTTAGGGCCGGTTCACACAGCGAGCCGCGGCGAGGCGTCTCCGACTTACCTCGCCGCGACTTGCGGGGAGCTCAGCGGCGACTTGCAGAGGACTTCTGCATAGAAGTCAATGCAAGTCGCCCCCGAAGTCGCCCCGAAGTAGTACAGGAACCTTTTTTCTGAGTCGGAGCGACTCGAGTCGCTCCTCTCAGAACGGTTCCATAGTACTGAATGGGGGCGACTTGCGGGAGCGAGGCGAGGCGAGCCGTGTCGCCTCGCCTCGCGTCGCAGTGTGAACCGGCCCTTACCCTGTGTTATTCCATATTGCCAAAAAGAAAAGAAAAATAGAGGATCTACTGGGCTTGCTGGAAAACATTAGTCCAATTAGTGCTGTAGCGCTGTCAGTGTATTCTGACAGCGAAGGAATCTAGCTGAGTCCTCTGCTGTCAGAATACAATAATACAATGTGGGGGGGGGGGGGGGGGGGAGGGGGTTCCTCCATCCACCTTGGTTGTGTGGATTGGGGGATTCTGTTACATTTTGTTCACTCCTCCCACTGGCTGAGGAAAAAGTACTGAGCCATGTATGGCCAGCTTTAGACTACCTATCTGATAGACCTGATAGATAGATTACCATTTAAAATACACTATATTACCAACAGTATTGGGACGCCTGCCTTTACACGCACATGACATTTATTGTCATCCCAGTCTATTCCGTAGGGTTCAAACCTACGTTAACATAATGTTGTTTCGCCGAGCTGTGCCATTCTCCCGCAAGTACAACTGCAGCGGCTGGTCGGCAAGTGGTTAAGACTGGGATGCAATTCTATTTCATGTGCGTGTAAAGGTAGGCGTCACAAAACTTTTGGTAATATAGTGTAGGTTACATAGACCCTTTAGAAATATCAGGTATGTATAGGCTGCCACTCACTACAAACCCCATGCACCTCCTGGCTGCTGGTTTCCAGGTAAAATCGGAGCACAATGGTGTATCGTGTCCTGCATCCTGCAGGGTATTTGATGTAGAACACAAAATATATATTTAAGAAAAATCTGCCACCAACCAACCCAATCTTGCTCTTTTTTTGGCTCCAGACAAAACCCGAGGTTGCACTGTGGCTTATCTTACTCTTGATCTTGACAGCTATTTGAAGTAGCTTATAAAATGTATATTTAAAAAGAACTGTAGATCCAAACATTAGATTTAGGATTTTTTTCCCCCCAATACGGCTGGTTCGTTTTCCTATTTGCCTTGTACAAATAATTCAGTATTTTAGTTTGGGCAGCTGTTGAGCGGGAAGATTAATAGTTGGAAAATGATTTCCTTTTAGCATACAAAACCACAGGTATTTTTATTACCATATTATTAATATCTGACTGTGTATGCCCATACTGTACCATTCATATCACGCTGTATTGTGACTAATCTAATTTCCAGCTTCACTGACCTTATAAGCTCCAATAGTCCTGCTTACCAGCCTGCTCATTGTGTGTCTGTGCACTTTTTTTTCATATTATTATTATTTATGCCTAGTATGAACGTGTACTTTTTTCATAACTCCCAAGCTCTATAAACTTAACCGATACTAGACCGGAGAAGATTTGTTTTTTTAAATATGAACTCCAGGCAAGTATAGATGCAAACAAATGTAGCTTTGTAATAATATACGGTATAATCAAGGCCGGGTCAAGGGGTGGGCAAGAGGGTCAGTTGCCCTGGACTCAATGGTTTACTGTAGGGATAAGGGCGCCTTCCTTCTGTTACAAACAGGAGTACTGATTTTGACAAGCATAGCATCCCCTAAGCTTGCACATCATGAACGGGGGGCACAGCTTGGCATCTTTGCCCTGGGCACTGGGTGACCATGTCCTGGCACTGAGTATAATTACCTGTATTTTTTTAAATGCAATCGGTGGAAGTACCTGAATGTGACCTGGTGTCTCCTTGTAATCTATGTATAGCAGTGCTGCAGTGTGAAAAGAAGAAACAGCACAAGGAGCCAGTTAGTCCCTGTGCATGCTGATGGCAGAGAGCTAAACTCATCACTGTGCCGCTTGACCTTTCGTTCTCCAGTCACAGGCTGGGGTGATTCCAGGAAGATCTGAGCTCAGAGGAACTGGGTCGAATGATGCTGGCTGTCGGATTGAGGATATCTAGTGGCTGAAATGAGCACTGTTGGGGAAATCTCTAGGCAGAAAGTGAATATTGCAGCACAAGTTGTTTTTATTTTATGTTTTAATGGATAATTCATCTTTATCTTGTTATTTTTGGCTGGAGGTCTGCTTAACTTACAGCATCCATAACATTTTTATAGTTACCATTAGGGAAGAGCTCGGTGTTCGACTCAAACATGGGCCGTTCGCCTGTTCGGTGAATTCAGAACTTTGTGGACCGTTCGCACCATATTCGTGCAGCGAGAACGACCCACAATGCACTATGCTATCGTAGTGCATTGCTGGCTCATGATTGGCCAAGCATGCACTGTGAGCCCGCATGCTTGGCCAATTAAAGCGCCGGCAGCGAGGAGAGCCATAATTGGCCACAGGCTGGATGCCTGTGGCCAGTTATAGCTCAGTGGGGTTTAGTACACGCCCCACACTATATAAGGCCGCCAGCGCGGCGGCCTTGTGTAGTGTGTTGGCATGCAGGGAAAAAGCAAGATAGGCAGGGACAGTGTCTTTTTGCTTGGGAACCTAGCGTTGTACAGTGGGTGTTGTGTGCCTCCTGCACAGTATACACCTGAAGCTACCCCTTATTGATGGTGTTGCTCTGTTTCTGTAATACAGGCATCTGCAGCAGTTAGAGAGGGTGTTGTGTGCCTCCTGCACAGTATACACCTGAAGATACCCCTTATTGCTGGTGTTGTTCTGTTTCTGTAATACAGGCATCTGCAGCATTTATAGTGGGTGTTGTGTGCCTCCTGCACAGTATATACCTGATTTAATGTTTAACAGGTGCATGTATTTAATGTTTTACAGGTGAATTATAATACTTGATATAATATTTCAGAGCAGGGCCCGTTCCTGCGCCCACCGAGAGTAACTGAGGACTTACAGTGTTGTGGCACCAGCATCACCACCCCAACCACCAAAGGCCCAATTTTTCTACCACTGTTCAACAATGGCATGTAATTACAATTCTTGATATAATAATTGTTCACAGTAGGACGCTCCAGCACCTACCAAGAGTCACTTTGAGGGCTTACAGTGTTGTGGGAACACCAACACCTTAGGCCCAAATTTCTGCAGAGCATATAGGGCAGGCCCCTACTTTCAAACATCCAACTTACAAACGTCTCCTACTTGCAAATGGAAGGAGACAACAGGAGATGAAAAAAGACGGACGGCAAAAAAAAAAAAAATTATACAGGGGTGATAACCCTTCCCTGTTTTCCAAAAAGCTTAAAAAATTTTACCATTTTGTTGACTGGAGCTACACTTTAAGAATGTACCAGTTCAAAATTACAAACAGATTCTACTTAACACAACACACCTACACAGTCCCTGTCTTGTTTGTACCGCCTGTATACTGCTGTTCTGAGTATATAGGGCCTGGGGGCCCACGCCTTTTCTTTTTTTAATTTGGGTACGGGGTTCCCCTTAATATGCGTACAAGACCAAAAGGGGCTGGTAATGGGCGGGGGGGCTACCAATGCTATTTTTATCACTGATTTTCATCCATATTGCCAGAACCAGACATTACATTAAAACCACAAGCAGTTTTAAATGACTTTTTTCCGTTAAATGTAATTTTGTGCAGGGACTGTTCTAAACACGGGAAACACATGGCACTTTACAGGCATACTATAGACATCCCCCAGGCACGATATTTAAAGGAATATTTCACTTTTTTTTACTTTAAAGTCAATAAAATCAGTGCTCCTGAAAAAAAAATTGGCATTGATCCAATGGGGCAGGAGTCGGGTCCCCAAAGCCTTTTTAGGACAATATCTTGCATATTAGCCTTTAAAATTAGCACTTTTGATTTTGAACGTTCGAGTCCCATAGACTTTAATGGGGTTCTAAGGTTCGTACAAATTTTCGGTCCGTTCGAAGGTTCTGGTGTGAACCGAACCGGGGGGGGGGGGGGGGGGGTGCGGCTCATCCCTAGTTACCACATAGGGATCCAAATTTGTATCTCAGTCCCTTCCATGCATTTCCAGATCTTCCGTCCTATTCTCTTTACCTGGCCACCTTGGCTACTGCTGCATTCTCCGTAATATAAAATAAAACTCTAAAAAAGGGAGAGTGGAAACCCCACAGCAGTGGTGCAGGCCTAGGAACAGAGCACAGGGATCTCACTAGGATGTCCCAAAGAGGTTTCGGGTGCAAATATTCAGCAAACGCCAAGTGAGGGTACTCAAATGACTTCCTAATAACTATTTTCTATGCAGCATGCACATGTGCTGGAATGAGCCCATCAGGTGCAGACAGTCCAGGGGTATACAGTTTTATGCATGTGCGGCGGGGGGGGGGTGACAAAATTACCAGCATATTCCCGTTGAAAGCCATTCATTGCCATGTATGCAAAAACGCAAAATGTATGAGCCATAACACAGTTACCATGCACGTCATTTTTTATCTTAACATTTAAATATTCTTCACATTGCTTTTATAGTGATCGCTAAGCACATATTTAAATGTACACTATATTACCAAAAGTATCGGGACACCTGCCTTTAAACACATGTGAACTTTAATGGCATCCCCGCCTTATGCCCTGTACACATGGGTTCAGAAATTCCAATGGAAAAAGACTGATTGGATTATGTTGTCTATCGGACTTTTTCTGACAGATTTTCCAACGCACAAAGTTTGAGCGCAGGATCTAAAATTTTCCGACAACAAAATCCGATCGCATAAATTCCAATCATGTGTAGACAATTCCGACGGACAAAGTGCCACGCATGCTCAAAATAAACTAAGATGAAAGCTGTTGGCTACTGGCCCTGGCCTGTTTATAGTCCCGATGTACGTGGTTTACGTCACCTCGTTCTGGAAGAACGGTCAAACCTTCCCATAGACACACTCCTAAACCTTTTGGACAGCCTTCCCAGAAGAGATGAAGCTGTTATAGCTGCAAAGGGTGGGCCAACTCAATATTGAACCCTACGGACTAAGACTGGGATGCCATTAAATTTCATGTGCGTTTAAAGACAGGTGTCCCAATACTTTTGGTAATATAGTGTATCAGAACATGAAATGTTGGGGTAACAAATACCTTAAAAGTGACACTAAAGCTTTGTTTAAAAAAAATAAAAAATAATAATAATTAAATACTTACCTCTACTGTGCAGCTTGTTTTGCACAGAGTGGCCCGGAACATCCTCTTCTGGGGTCCCTCAGCGGCTCACAGCTCCTCCCCGCATTAGATAACCCCCTGGGAGAAGCACTTTCCCAGGGGGTTACCTTGCGAGCATGCTCCCGAGTCATTCATTCGGCATCCATAGAAGCCGAATGTATGACTTGACCCCGCCCCCGGTCATTGGATCTGATTGACAGCAGCGCGGGAGCCAATGGCTGTGCTGTTATCAATCCATCCAATCAGGACCTGGGACACTTTCTTTTGCTGGTGTGCTCGCCCCGCGACGTGAAATGGGGGGTACAGGCAAGTTAAAAACGAGGGCTCGGGGGGGCTGCAGCATTACAGGAGGTTTTTCACCACAATGCATAGAATACATAGAATGCATTGAGGTGAAAAACCTTGAAGGGTTACAACCCCTTTAATGACACTGTAATCTATTTTTCATGTATTTTTTTATTATTATTTTTTGTCTTTCACCGCCTCTTTGTAACATCTCTGTGAGCTCCTCTCCTTTTCCCCATAACACGTGTCTTATAGCGTGTTAGAAGAATTAAAATACGTGTAAATGGGCCTTAAATGATTGACAGTAGTCTGCGAACTTACAATGCAATGCCCCAACCATAGTAGGATGAGTTTTGGTAGAAACCAGTTAACCTCGCCATATGTTGTCAGATTTTAGAATGGATAGCACCAAAAAAATAAAAATGGGGGTAACATACAAATTATTTTTATATTGTGTTCTTGGTGCGACCCAAACCTCTGACCCAGGACAGAATACTAAACACTTCATAGCTCTTTAATCTTGCTTGACAGAATGCAGTAAAAAAAATTCCTTTCATGGATAAAAGCGTTAACTTATTGTACATATGTCAGCGGGCAGGGTTTACATCAGCGAACACAGGTAAAGCTTGAACATATGGCAAGGAGCATCAGTGTGAATGAAACTGATGACCTCTGTGTTAAGTGTGGCTTCGGCTTAGCGGTGACCAAGAGCAGCGTGTCCTTGACGGGAACTGCCCCCACCTCTGCTAAGCTCTGTGATTTTCAGCTTTCAGGCCACCCTGGAGTTCACTACAGTAAAACCTACAGATGCTCCATAAGCTTTGCAGTGAGGCACGGTGATTGTGCCATGCAGAGAAGGATGTGCAATCTAGGACTAAAAACTGGGCACAGACATGGAAGAGGAGTCACCCAATCTGACCGTTTTCAGACTGATAAGGCAATCGTCTCATATCTATGGTGGTGGCAGATTCCAATCGCCCAACTGATATAGGAAGGAGAGATCGCCATTCTTTAGCCTAGTACAGACCACTACACCTCCCAACATTTTGAGATGGGAATGAGGGACACCTACTAGCAAATGTATGTAGGCATAGGACACACCCCCTGCCACACCCCCTTAAAGGAGAATTAACCCCCCAAAAAAAGGTTAAAGAGGGAGTCCGGCCGTTTAAAAAAAAAAAAAAGCCAGCAGCTACAAATACTGCAGCTGCTGACTTTTAAAATAAGGACACTTACCCGCCCAGCGCGCCCGCGATGTCGGCACCCGAAGCCGATCTCTCGATCGTCTCTCGGGTGCTGCCGCTGCCATCTCGGGTGTGGGAATCAGGAAGTGGAGCCTTGCGGTTTAATTTTCTGGTTCCCTACTCGGCATGCGCGAGTCGCGCTGCGCAATAAGAATGGTCCCCGCTGTTTCCGGGATCCGTGCGTTTCCCAGCAGACAGCGGGGGACCCGCGGGAAGTGGCGTAAATATCCGCAGATTCTGCGGATATCTATGCCAGAAGTGGGTGCAGATACCTGTACTGTACAGGTATCTGCACCCCCCTCCCCCCTGAAAGGTGCCAATTGTGGTGCCAGAGGGGGGGAGGGTTCCAATCAGCGGAAGTTCCACTTTAGGGTGTCTCCCCTCTGTCTGTTATGAGACCCGAAAAACTGCAGATTCTGTGTGTGTGTCTGTGGGTTGGGGGGTGGAGCCGTGATGTCAGTAGACTCCCCACCCACCTCTACACTCCCCTTGTCAATATGCATTTTCTTCTGTGTATTTCTTACACTGAACTTCTGCTATGACCTCCAACATCCAGTGAAAAGGCAGGAAAGTAACCACATGACTTCAGCATGCCCAATCATGCTGAGGTGTGGAACATCCAATCCTGGCAGAGCAGCAGAAGAAAGGAGTGGGAGGGAATCAAAAAATAATGCACGTCTCTTAGGCTAGTGCACAAGATATGTAAATCACCTGTCACTCACAGCAAGGGGGAGGAATTGACAAAGTTTTTCTCTGTTTGTCAAGATTTAGCTCACTGAACAATAAAAGAGGATTGCTCAGAAATAGATTAACTCTTTGTGGCAAAACTGGGCTCAAATGATAGGAAATCTTATACTCTACATTATGACATCAAAAGAAATAAATAATTTGGGTTTACATCCACTTTAAATCCACAAGGGACTTTTTTTGTTACCACTGCTATTCCTTTATATTGGCTTATAAAATGTACAAATGCAGCAATTTATAATTTGGATGAAAGGTTTAGCACCGGGAATCACGCTTGGAAAGATAAAAAGTGCATTTTATATACAACTATATGGATCAGACCAAAATGAAGGACAAATGAGGAGGAAAGAGGGACAGAGGGACATTGCTCCAAATCAAGGACAGTCTCTCGAAATCAGGGACAGTCCCTCCAAATCAGGGACAGGTGGGAGCTATGCACACCACAAATTTATTTTATTTTTTTCCATTCAACTCAGTAGGTTGAAGGAAAAAAAAATCTGACAGCTCCAATAGGAGCCATTGTACTAACAATCCAAAGTTAGGCTGCATTCACACTACAGCGTTTTGAATCGCGGGAAGATTTGCCGCAGATCTGCCCAAGATTTGTCAGTGCCGAGGTGCCAACGACAAAACGCAAGACTCGCATCTGAGATGCCATTCATTTGAATGACACCTCAAATCACGGTGCGGGTCTGCTGCGACTGTCGTAAGATAAAATGTGCTGCAATCGCGGGACGCATATCGCCCCAAAAATAGTTCAGGAGCTACTTTTGAGTGGTAATCAAACGAACGGCATCTCGAGTGCAAATCCCGCGTTTTGTCATTCCCACCTTGATGCTGTGAAATTGCAGGCCGATCTGCGACAAATGGGCCCACAATTCAAAACACTGTAGTGTGAATGCAGTCTTAGTACAGCGATCTCCCCTGCTGTTCTATTGTGATCGGACAGCGGGACGACCTCCATCCCCCCAACAAGAACACTCCGATTAGCGCTCTCAGACAATGGCAGCCGGTCGGGAGTCCGTCAGCGGCTGGTTTTCCAGTATGCTCATCGGACAGAAGCTGGCCAAACAGTGGGCTTCTGTTGGACCAGCTGCCATACACATGTTGGGCGGGTTATATTGAACCAGACGCTGTCGCCCAACATTCGGCCCATGTGTACTAAGCTTTAATTCTGGATTCATACCGCAACATGGAGCGGCTCACAACAGGGGATCCGGTGCATCTCCATTCAATGTTTCAGGTCTGATTTCAGTCCGAATTTTTGGCTGAATTTGGACCTGAAACAGACCAAAAGACGCACAGGATTTGTGTGCAATTCCCCCCGGAGATGTGTGAACCGGCTCTATTGAGAGTCGGTCACAATCTTCTGACATGTGAATTGGATGCGGTAAAACCCACATCCAATTCGCACTAGTGTGAACCGAGCCTCAAAGGCTTGGTCAAATGCTATTGGTCCCCATAGATATACAGCTATCAGGGTTGTTTGCTCATACCTTCATCCTCTCTATAGCAGCTACTCTTAAAGTGGAACTTCTCTCTCAGTCAACATTGACCATTTTTTTATGAGTTTTTGATGCGTTTCTGCTCTGTTTCCTTTGAAGTCTATACAACCAAAACCGCAGCCTGTAGCAGGCAAAAAAAGTACTTGACTATTTCCAAAACACACTGATGTGATATGATTTCCTATGGGTCACGCTCACATGGACTGAAAATGCACTGCAAAATGCATAGATACAAACCTAGCCTAAGTCCCCGTTCACATCGGTGCGTTTTGACAGGTCAAATCGCATGTCAAATCAGAGCTTATTGCTGGCAATAGGAAAGTCCCAATCAGTGTAATGCTCACTTTGCGGCACCGCACTGATCTTCAAAAGTAGTTCCTGCACTACTTTTGGCGACTTCAGGGGCGATTTCAATAGAAATCTGTGCATGAACTCACGCAGATGTTTAAGCCGTCCCCGAAGTCGGACTGAAATGCAGCTTTGAAATCATGCGAGTTCATCTGATTTCAAAGCCGTGTTCGGTGTGAACGAGGGCTTACATTTTTTAAAATGGCTCCCAGTCGCATTGGTTTGTGACCCCCGCCAGGATCAGTGGCTGTCAGTGGCATTGGGGGTCCAATGCTAAAACAAACAATCTCACTACAAAGCTTCATAGAGGGCCTGTAGCAGATCACTGAACACAATGGGGTTGATTTATTAAAACTGGAGAGTGAAAAAAATCCAGTGCAGCTGTGCATGGTAGCCAATCAGCTTTTAACGTCAGCTTGTTCAATTAACCACTTCACATTCCAGCCATTGTCAAATGACATCCGCAGGAGGGATCTCCCATCCTGGGCGGGCATTATAGGACGTCCTCAGCTTCCCGGCCGTCTACGGGGCGCGCACCCGCCACGTCACTCGGGAGCCCCAATGCATATTCCCCGCGGCCGCGATGTCTGCCTGGCACCAGCGATTGCCCTATAACAGAGCAGGACCATTGATCTGTGTGTGCAAATACACAGACCCACATCCTGTCAGGTGAGAGGAGACCGATCGGTCTCCTCCCCTTGTGTGTCCCCTCCCCCTATAGTTAGAAAAAAGCAAAAAATACCACCAAAAGAAAGCTCTATTTGTGGGGGAAAAAAATGGGTACAGTGTTGCATAACCGCGCAATTGTCAAAGTGTTACAGTGCTGAAAAATGGAAATTGGCATGGGCAGGAAGGGGGTGAAAATGCCCGGTATTGAAGTGGTTAAGCTTTGAGCAACCACAAAAAAAAAAAACAGAAACCAATAGGTTTCTATGTAGAGCTGTTTCAGCTCTGTCTAGGGTCTCTGTACACTGCAGCAAAAGATTAATGCATGTAGTGATCCATTGCTTGCCGATTCCGCCGAGCAATAAATCACTATTCAAAGTGATCTGTTTGCTACACAGATGGCATGGGAGTGGTCTGGATCTAGTCTTCACTGACCAAATCCAGACCCCCCCCAAAAAAAGAAAAAAAAAGAAAAAAAAACCCCCCCAGCAATATCCTCTCACTTCTTGTGTCCCTGCGACAGGAAGTGAAGAAAAATGTTCCCAATGGGACATAGGTCGCAAATTTGAAGCCACCCTACTCTATTCAAAATGCAAAAAATTAATAAATAAAAAAAGTTAAATACAAATAAAAAATGACTGTGTCAACTTTGAAGCCCCCCCCCACTGTATGTGCTTCTATTTACCCAGCATACATAAAAAAATATATATTTTTTATATAATATATGGGGAAGTTAAACTGTATCATTTAAAACGTTATGACATATGGGGAAAGTTAAAAAAAAAATATTGATTATTGCATTATTAGGTTACCCTATATAAAAATATTAAAACAAAATATTTCTTGACTTTCTAGTTGTTTTTTTGGAGCAGGTTTACACATAAGATTCTATAGGCAACTTCTATTGCTTCCAATGTCCAAGTAGGGGACACATTTTAGGGATGAATTGGTTTAAAAGTACATGAAAATACAATGCACTACCCAGGCCTTCAGAGCTTTTACCCTTGGTTAGGACAGGTAGATGTGCACATCTACTTTATAAATAACATGTTCCAAAACGTGACTTATCCTTTAATACCACCTTTACTTTTATAAAAGCCTTCATTGGAAATGGCGTGCATGTGGGGCACTCGAACAGAAGGAACAGAACCAACAACATGGGATCCAAGAGGAGGAGGGTCGGGGCTGGTAAGTATAACAAGATTGTTATTTTAGGAAAATAAATTTAAATCTTTACAATCACTTGATGAATTTCCGGTAAGGAGGACAGTGCACAAACAAAAACTTTTCCCAGCATACTTACCAGCTAGTCTGCAAATAAAACAAAATTACACAAATAATATAAAATAAAACCAAAGCTGTTTGTTGCATTCAAACATGCTTGGGAAAATCAGATCTATATTCAGACCAAAAAACAAACAAACAAAGCAGACTTCGGCTCCATGCACACTAGCGGATTTTTTTAAGCTCCTAGAAGCTAGATGGTGTTATCCTATGTGTCTATGCACTCTATTTTAGGTTATTAGCATTTTTTGAGCTTTAGTGTCTAGGAGCAGAGAAAAAAAAAATAGTTTTTGTAGAGTTTACTAGAGTGTTTTTCCAGCAGAAACACTCCTAAACACGGCCAATAGTGGTTTCCCCCCCCCCCTTTTATTGCAAAAATGCTAATAAAACACTACTACAAAATGATATTACCAGCATTTTTTTAGTTTAAAAAAACTAGTATGCATGGAGCCTTAATAGACCACTTGGGTTTTTTTTTTCCTTCTGTCACTTTTCTATATTTCTCATTTGCACATATGTGTGCCAGCTACACCAGCTCCTCTGTAAAGTGCTATCCTTATGCTTGCCATACACTATACTAAAAAATCGGGCGAACCCAATTTCGAAAAATGAATGTTCGGCCGAGAGTGCAAACGATGGTGCCATCACGTAATGGCTGATAAATTGTTCAGTGGACAGAATTAAAATTTTTATTTGTTCTTTTACATATACCTAGTGCAGACAGGTCGGACGGGAAGCATTAACCTTTCAATTTATTGTTCATTGGGCAGAAAATTTCCAAACTTGTCCTTCATTTTTTCAGCTCAAAAACATCCAAACGATTATCGATTTTGTGCCCATTAACTGGCTGAAAAAACAAACGAATGGGCTAATGACCGCATTTTGGACGATTTTTCACATAGGGTATGGCCGCCATTACTCTTATATTTGAGGGTCTCCATTTTTTCAGCATGTATAGCAATGGATAAATTAAAGGCAAGCATATCTAGAGGGTGCCCATTCCTCCTTAAAGGCGCAGGAACACAATAAAAGCCAACAAAGAGCACAATGGCAGCTGAAGGTGTCCAATGTGTTCCTGCACCAATTCCAGCAAGCAAGCTACACAAAAAGGACAACCGCCCCAATTTATACCTAGATCTGAAGTAAGGTGCACGTGGAAGGGCTTTACACAGGACAAACCAACAAAAAAAAAAGTTTCCCAGCCTTTGTGCTCTTGCATGGCTTCTAATGACCCCCCCCCCCCCTGTGCCTTTAAGGAGAGATGGGTTGATCCAGGCATACCTGCTCTTAATTTATTCACTGATATATATGTTCCAACATGGAGCCGCTCATATATCAGAGTTAGGAGTGCCCTTTACAGGGGAGCCTCAATGAGGCAGGGCAGAAACCCCAGATAGCTGCAAATGCATGTGACTACAGCCTCTGTTTTTAATGTAAATTTTTAGGTTGTGTAAAAAATTTTTTTTTTTTTAACTTGCAATATAACCGTGTTGGGGAAAACATGAGTGCCTCACCCCAAAGTCTAGTTATAAATTGCAGTGGTTGCTATTTTGGTATAGCTTGCTCTCGAGACGATGATGTCCCCTGCTGCGCCCAGCGGAGGCATCCCCTCCAGTTGAGTAGCAATTCTGTAAGTATTATGTAAGTTAGAAAAGTGTGGCTGATCATTGAATACTGGATCTATAAAATGTAGCGAATGAGTTTCCATTAGAAATGTATCAATATTTAAAAAAAAAATAATAATTATTAATTAAAAAAAAAAAAAAAAAGTATAATATATTTCACTTTGTGTCCTGTAGTGACAACAGGAAATGAGGGAAATGCTTCCTTTAGGAAAATTTCTCTAGGGGGTGGGAATGTTCTGGTGACAACTCCAAAATATTGGATTATCCCATCATTTCCAATCTCTATTCCACAGAATGATTTTATATACGATCGTATATTGTTCCTAGATATACAGTGCAGGAGTAAAATGCGATCGGAGATCGAAAAAGGTTCTTTCGATGTGCCATACACTTATGGTGGGCACAGATGTTACGATCAAATCTTTGAAAAAAGAAAAATATTGGTTGATTTACTAAAACTGCAAAGTGCCACATCTGGTGCGTCTTTGTATAGTAACCAATCAGCTTCCAGGTTTTATTGTCAAAGCTTCATGTATAACTAAAAGCAAACTTTTTTTAGTTTTGGATAGAGTGGAGAGGGATTAGATTGCCTGTTTTTAATGCTGCCTGTGCCCCCCGTTAGGGAGGTTTACCCTCCTCTTTGTCCTGTCTGCCATTATCATTGAAAGTAAAAAAAAATTCACACATTTTGGGTTGTCTCCAGAAAAGTATTAGAGGGGAACCTAGGGGTCCTTATGAGATTCCTTTTTAATTTGCAGGGATTTCCTCTCCCTTCCTGTTTTGGCTGTGGGACAGGAAGTGAAAGTAAATCTACCCACAGGGACAAAGGGCAAAGAAAAAAAAATAATTCTCTTACAGGGGTTATAACCTTACCTTTATTACCTTACAGAGGTTATAACCTTATAATTATCACATGGGGGGGGGGGGTGCCTATAGTTTATTTATTTTAACTGAACAAGCTGAAGTTAGAAGCTGATTGGCTACCATGCACAGCTGCACCAGATTCTGAGTGCTCCAGTTTTAGTAAATGTCCCCCATAGTGCTATTGCTTTCATGGAGATGATTGTGATTGGTTCAGACAGAAAATCGAATCCTTGGAAAGTAGATCAATATGATCCTTAAGTGTATGACACATCAAACAATTTTTCCAATTGTATTTTCCTCTCAAGCAATAAATCAGTTGACAAAACAAAATGTGTTCTGTGTATGGCCACCATTTAATGATCATATTTTATCTATTTAAAACTGATCAAATTAATATAAATTATTCTGATCAGTCTGGATGTAAAATCTGATTGTAGGAAAGCAGATGGATCAATATGATCATTAATAGTGTCCATACATGCACTGTGTTAAAGCGGGAGTCTGCCGGGACTCCGCGTTTTTTTTTTTTTTTAAAGTCAGCAGCTACAAATACTGCAGCTGCTGACTTTTAAAATAGTGACACTTACCTGTCCAGCGCGCCCGCGATGTCGGCACCCGAAGCCGATCTCTAGATCGACACTCGAGTGCTGCCGCCGCCATCTTGGGTATGGGAATCAGGAAATGGAGCCTTTCGGCTTCATTTCCCGGTTCCCTACTGCGCATGCGCGAGCCGCGCTGCGCAATGAGGACGGTCCCCGCTGCCTCTGGGATCTGTGTGTTTCCCAGCAGGCAGCGGGGCATTTGCGGAAGGGGGCGGGCACTTGCGGAAAGGGGCGTAATCTACGCCCCTTTCCGCAGAGAGCTAGCCCAGAAGTGGGTGCAGATACCTGGATTATCCAGGTAACTGCACCCCCCTCCCCCCTGAAAGGTGCCAATTGTGGCGCCGGAGGGGGGGAGGAATCCGATGAGCGGAAGGTCCATTTTAGGGTGGACCTCCGCTTTAAATGCAATCACATTGTGGACTAAGTTGATGCCCAGGAGGAAAATATGACCCAAGAGATTGTTCAATGCACCATACACATAATGATATTGATTCATCTTGTGATTATATATTATATTGATACACCAAATAATTCATCCACTTCCCTACATTTAGACTTTCTGTCCAGATCGATTCATAGAATCCTTTTCATTCACTTTTTATTTTTCTTTATTTGGATTTCCCTGGTGCCAAAATGGCAGCATGCTACTACATGTATGCTGCCTGGAAAGGGAAATGACAGTAAGTATTTGATACAATTTTCTGTTATCCAGTTCTGTCTATGGCCACCATGATGGCTTTGATAAATGATTCATTTTCTCATTTCTTGGCCACCATGGGAGGACATAGGCGGTAGTAAAGACCTGGCTGGGGCTCTAACCCTCAATACTCATCCAAAACTTAATAAATAACTAAAATGAGTGTATTTTTATCTAATATATTTTTTTTCTCTCAAATCTAATATTTTAGAGAATAGATCTATAAAAAAAAAAAAAAAATTATATATACATTTTTTTTTTTTTTAATGAAAGCTACATAAAAATAAATATTTTAGAAAATATATATCCGAGATAGAGCTATCTAGGTTTTATGTTTTTTTAATTTTATTTTTTTTTTCTTTAGAATGATTTCAAAGCCGTGTTCGGTGTGAACGAGGGCTTAAATTTTTAAAAATGGCTCCCAGTCTCATTGGTTTGTGACCACCGCCAGGATCAGTGGCTGTCAGTGGCATTGGGGGTCCAATGCTAAAACAAACAATCTCAGCTCCTGGGCTTACAATCTTACTACAAAGTTTCATAGAGGGCCTGTAGCAGATCACTGAACACAATGGGGTTGATCTAGTAAACTGGAGAGTGCAAAAAATCCAGTGCAGCTGTGCATGGTAGCCAATCAGCTTCTAACGTCAGCTTGTTCAATTAACCACTTCCCATTCCAGCCATTGTCAAATGACATCCGCAGGAGGGATTGGCATGGGCAGGAAGGGGGTGAAAATGCCCGGTATTGAAGTGGTTAAGCTTTGAGCAACCACAAAAAAAAAAAAATACGGAAACCAATAGGTTTCTATGTAGAGCTGTTTCAGCTCTGTCTAGGGTCTCTGTACACTGCAGCAATAGATTAATGCATGTAGTGATCCATTGCTTGCCGATTCCGCCGAGCAATAAATCACTATTCAAAGTGATCTGTTTGCTACACAGATGGCATGGGAGTGGTCTGGATCTAGTCTTCACTGACCAAATCCAGACCCCCCCCAAAAAAATAAAAAAAAATAAAAAAAAACCCCCCCAGCAATATCCTCTCACTTCTTGTGTCCCTGCGACAGGAAGTGAAGGAAATTTTTCCCAATGGGACATAGGTCGCAAATTTGAAGCCACCCTACTCTATTCAAAATGCAAAAAATAAATAAATAAAAAAAGTTAAATACAAATAAAAAATGACTGTGTCAACTTTGAAGCCCCCCCCCCCCACTGTATGTGCTCCTATTTACCCAGCATACATAAAAAAATATATATATTTTTTATATAATATATGGCGAAGTTAAACTGTATAATTTAAAACGTTATGACATATGGGGAAAGTTAAAAAAAATATATTGATTATTGCATTATTAGGTTACCCTATATAAAAATATTAAAACAAAATATTTCTTGACTTTCTAGTTGTTTCTTTGGAGCAGGTTTACACATAAGATTCTATAGGCAACTTCTATTGCTTCCAATGTCCAAGTAGGGGACACATTTTAGGGATGAATTGGGTTAAAAGTACATGAAAATACAATGCACTACCCAGGCCTTCAGAGCTTTTACCCTTGGTTAGGACAGGTAGATGTGCACATCTACTTTATAAATAACATGTTCCAAAACGTGACTTATCCTTTAATACCACCTTTACTTTTATAAAAGCCTTCATTGGAAATGGCGTGCATGCGGGGCACTCGAACAGAAGGAACAGGACCAACAACATGGGATCCAAGAAGAGGAGGGTCGGGGCTGGTAAGTATAACAAGATTGTTATTTTAGGAAAATAAATTTAAATCTTTACAATCACTTGATGAATTTCCGGTAAGGAGGACAGTGCACAAACAAAAACTTTTCCCAGCATACTTACCAGCTAGTCTGCAAATGAAACAAAATTACACAAATAATATAAAATAAAACCAAAGCTGTTTGTTGCATTCAAACATGCTTGGGGAAAATCAGATCTATAGTCAGACCAAAAAACAAACAAAGCAGACTTCGGCTCCATGCACACTAGCATTTTTTTTAAGCTCCTAGAAGCTAGATGGTGTTATCCTATGTGTCTATGCACTCTATTTTAGGTTATTAGCATTTTTTGAGCTTTAGTGTCTAGGAGCAGAGAAAAAAATAATAGTTTTTGTAGAGTTTACTAGAGTGTTTTTCCAGCAGAAACACTCCTAAACACGGCCAATAGCGTTTTTTTTTTTTTTTTTTTTAGCTCCCCACCCCCCCCCCCCCCCCTTTTATTACAAAAATGCTAATAAAACACTACTACAAAATGATATTACCAGCGTTTTTTTAGTTTAAAAAAACTAGTATGCATGGAGCCTTAATAGACCACTTGGGTTTTTTTTTTCCTTCTGTCACTTTTCTATATTTCTCATTTGCACATATGTGTGCCATCTACACCAGCTCCTCTGTAAAGTGCTATCCTTATGCTTGCCATACACTATACTAAAAAATCGGGCGAACCCAATTTTGAAAAAGGAATGTTCGGCCGAGAGTGCAAACGATGGTGCCATCACGTAATGGCTGATAAATCGTTCAGTGGACAGAATTAAAATTTTTATTTGTTCTTTTACATATACCTAGTGCAGACAGGTCGGACGGGAAACATTAACCTTTCAATTTATCGTTCATTGGGCAGAAAATTTCCAAACTTGTCCTTCATTTTTTCAGCTCAAAAACATCCAAACGATTATCGATTTTGTGCCCATTAACTGGCTGAAAAAACAAACGAATGGGCTAATGACCGCATTTTGGACGATTTTTCACATAGGGTATGGCCGCCATTACTCTTATATTTGAGGGTCTCCATTTTTTCAGCATGTATAGCAATGGATAAATTAAAGGCAAGCATATCTAGAGGGTGCCCATTCCTTCTTAAAGGCGCAGGAACACAATAAAAGCCAACAAAGAGCACAATGGCAGCTGAAGGTGTCCAATGTGTTCCTGCACCAATTCCAGCAAGCAAGCTACACAAAAAGGACAACCGCCCCAATTTATACCTAGATCTGAAGTAAGGTGCACGTGGAAGGGCTTTACACAGGACAAACCAACAAAAAAAAAAAGTTTCCCAGCCTTTGTGCTCTTGCATGGCTTCTAATGACCCCCCCTGTGCCTTTAAGGAGAGATGGGTTGATCCAGGCATACCTGCTCTTAATTTATTCACTGATATATATGTTCCAACATGGAGCCGCTCATATATCAGAGTTAGGAGTGCCCTTTACAGGGGAGCCTCAATGAGGCAGGGCAGAAACCCCAGATAGCTGCAAATGCATGTGACTACAGCCTCTGTTTTTAATGTAAATTTTTAGGTTGTGTAAAAAATTTTTTTTTTTTTTAACTTGCAATATAACCGTGTTGGGGAAAACATGAGTGCCTCACCCCAAAGTCTAGTTATAAATTGCAGTGGTTGCTATTTTGGTATAGCTTGCTCTCGAGACGATGATGTCCCCTGCTGCGCCCAGCGGAGGCATCCCCTCCAGTTGAGTAGCAATTCTGTAAGTATTATGTAAGTTAGAAAAGTGTGGCTGATCATTGAATACTGGATCTATAAAATGTAGCGAATGAGTTTCCATTAGAAATGTATCAATATTTAAAAAAAAAATAATAATTATTAATTAAAAAAAAAAAAAAAGTATAATATATTTCACTTTGTGTCCTGTAGTGACAACAGGAAATGAGGGAAATGCTTCCTTTAGGAAAATTTCTCTAGGGGGTGGGAATGTTCTGGTGACAACTCCAAAATATTGGATTATCCCATCATTTCCAATCTCTATTCCACAGAATGATTTTATATACGATCGTATATTGTTCCTAGATATACAGTGCAGGAGTAAAATGCGATCGGAGATCGAAAAAGGTTCTTTCGATGTGCCATACACTTATGGTGGGCACAGATGTTACGATCAAATCTTTGAAAAAAGAAAAATATTGGTTGATTTACTAAAACTGCAAAGTGCCACATCTGGTGCGTCTTTGTATAGTAACCAATCAGCTTCCAGGTTTTATTGTCAAAGCTTCATGTATAACTAAAAGCAAACTTTTTTTAGTTTTGGATAGAGTGGAGAGGGATTAGATTGCCTGTTTTTAATGCTGCCTGTGCCCCCCGTTAGGGAGGTTTACCCTCCTCTTTGTCCTGTCTGCCATTATCATTGAAAGTAAAAAAAAATTCACACATTTTGGGTTGTCTCCAGAAAAGTATTAGAGGGGAACCTAGGGGTCCTTATGAGATTCCTTTTTAATTTGCAGGGATTTCCTCTCCCTTCCTGTTTTGGCTGTGGGACAGGAAGTGAAAGTAAATCTACCCACAGGGACAAAGGGCAAAGAAAAAAAAATAATTCTCTTACAGGGGTTATAACCTTACCTTTATTACCTTACAGAGGTTATAACCTTATAATTATCACATGGGGGGGGGGGTGCCTATAGTTTATTTATTTTAACTGAACAAGCTGAAGTTAGAAGCTGATTGGCTACCATGCACAGCTGCACCAGATTCTGAGTGCTCCAGTTTTAGTAAATGTCCCCCATAGTGCTATTGCTTTCATGGAGATGATTGTGATTGGTTCAGACAGAAAATCGAATCCTTGGAAAGTAGATCAATATGATCCTTAAGTGTATGACACATCAAACAATTTTTCCAATTGTATTTTCCTCTCAAGCAATAAATCAGTTGACAAAACAAAATGTGTTCTGTGTATGGCCACCATTTAATGATCATATTTTATCTATTTAAAACTGATCAAATTAATATAAATTATTCTGATCAGTCTGGATGTAAAATCTGATTGTAGGAAAGCAGATGGATCAATATGATCATTAATAGTGTCCATACATGCACTGTGTTAAAGCGGGAGTCTGCCGGGACTCCGCGTTTTTTTTTTTTTTTAAAGTCAGCAGCTACAAATACTGCAGCTGCTGACTTTTAAAATAGTGACACTTACCTGTCCAGCGCGCCCGCGATGTCGGCACCCGAAGCCGATCTCTAGATCGACACTCGAGTGCTGCCGCCGCCATCTTGGGTATGGGAATCAGGAAATGGAGCCTTTCGGCTTCATTTCCCGGTTCCCTACTGCGCATGCGCGAGCCGCGCTGCGCAATGAGGACGGTCCCCGCTGCCTCTGGGATCTGTGTGTTTCCCAGCAGGCAGCGGGGCATTTGCGGAAGGGGGCGGGCACTTGCGGAAAGGGGCGTAATCTACGCCCCTTTCCGCAGAGAGCTAGCCCAGAAGTGGGTGCAGATACCTGGATTATCCAGGTAACTGCACCCCCCTCCCCCCTGAAAGGTGCCAATTGTGGCGCCGGAGGGGGGGAGGAATCCGATGAGCGGAAGGTCCATTTTAGGGTGGACCTCCGCTTTAAATGCAATCACATTGTGGACTAAGTTGATGCCCAGGAGGAAAATATGACCCAAGAGATTGTTCAATGCACCATACACATAATGATATTGATTCATCTTGTGATTATATATTATATTGATACACCAAATAATTCATCCACTTCCCTACATTTAGACTTTCTGTCCAGATCGATTCATAGAATCCTTTTCATTCACTTTTTATTTTTCTTTATTTGGATTTCCCTGGTGCCAAAATGGCAGCATGCTACTACATGTATGCTGCCTGGAAAGGGAAATGACAGTAAGTATTTGATACAATTTTCTGTTATCCAGTTCTGTCTATGGCCACCATGATGGCTTTGCTAAATGATTCATTTTCTCATTTCTTGGCCACCATGGGAGGACATAGGCGGTAGTAAAGACCTGGCTGGGGCTCTAACCCTCAATACTCATCCAAAACTTAATAAATAACTAAAATGAGTGTATTTTTATCTAATATATTTTTTTTCTCTCAAATCTAATATTTTAGAGAATAGATCTATAAAAAAAAAAAAAAAATTATATATACATTTTTTTTTTTTTTTAATGAAAGCTACATAAAAATAAATATTTTAGAAAATATATATCCGAGATAGAGCTATCTAGGTTTTATGTTTTTTTAATTTTATTTTTTTTTTCTTTAGAATGATTTCAAAGCCGTTGTTCGGTGTGAACGAGGGCTTAAATTTTTAAAAATGGCTCCCAGTCTCATTGGTTTGTGACCACCGCCAGGATCAGTGGCTGTCAGTGGCATTGGGGGTCCAATGCTAAAACAAACAATCTCAGCTCCTGGCTTACAATCTTACTACAAAGTTTCATAGAGGGCCTGTAGCAGATCACTGAACACAATGGGGTTGATCTAGTAAACTGGAGAGTGCAAAAAATCCAGTGCAGCTGTGCATGGTAGCCAATCAGCTTCTAACGTCAGCTTGTTCAATTAACCACTTCCCATTCCAGCCATTGTCAAATGACATCCGCAGGAGGGATTGGCATGGGCAGGAAGGGGGTGAAAATGCCCGGTATTGAAGTGGTTAAGCTTTGAGCAACCACAAAAAAAAAAAAATACGGAAACCAATAGGTTTCTATGTAGAGCTGTTTCAGCTCTGTCTAGGGTCTCTGTACACTGCAGCAATAGATTAATGCATGTAGTGATCCATTGCTTGCCGATTCCGCCGAGCAATAAATCACTATTCAAAGTGATCTGTTTGCTACACAGATGGCATGGGAGTGGTCTGGATCTAGTCTTCACTGACCAAATCCAGACCCCCCCCAAAAAAATAAAAAAATAAAAAAAACCCCCCAGCAATATCCTCTCACTTCTTGTGTCCCTGCGACAGGAAGTGAAGGAAATTTTTCCCAATGGGACATAGGTCGCAATTTGAAGCCACCCTACTCTATTCAAAATGCAAAAAATAAATAAATAAAAAAAGTTAAATACAAATAAAAAATGACTGTGTCAACTTTGAAGCCCCCCCCCCACTGTATGTGCCCCTATTTACCCAGCATACATAAAAAAATATATATATTTTTTATATAATATATGGCGAAGTTAAACTGTATAATTTAAAAACGTTATGACATATGGGGAAAGTTAAAAAAAATATATTGATTATTGCATTATTAGGTTACCCTATATAAAAATATTAAAACAAAATATTTCTTGACTTTCTAGTTGTTTCTTTGGAGCAGGTTTACACATAAGATTCTATAGGCAACTTCTATTGCTTCCAATGTCCAAGTAGGGGACACATTTTAGGGATGAATTGGGTTAAAAGTACATGAAAATACAATGCACTACCCAGGCCTTCAGAGCTTTTACCCTTGGTTAGGACAGGTAGATGTGCACATCTACTTTATAAATAACATGTTCCAAAACGTGACTTATCCCTTTAATACCACCTTTACTTTTATAAAAGCCTTCATTGGAAATGGCGTGCATGCGGGCACTCGAACAGAAGGAACAGGACCAACAACATGGGATCCAAGAAGAGGAGGGTCGGGGCTGGTAAGTATAACAAGATTGTTATTTTAGGAAAATAAATTTAAATCTTTACAATCACTTGATGAATTTCCGGTAAGGAGACAGTGCACAAACAAAAACTTTTCCCAGCATACTTACCAGCTAGTCTGCAAATGAAACAAAATTACACAAATAATATAAAATAAAACCAAAGCTGTTTGTTGCATTCAACATGCTTGGGAAAATCAGATCTATAGTCAGACCAAAAAACAAACAAAGCAGACTTCGGCTCCATGCACACTAGCATTTTTTTTAAGCTCCTAGAAGCTAGATGGTGTTATCCTATGTGTCTATGCACTCTATTTTAGGTTATTAGCATTTTTTGAGCTTTAGTGTCTAGGAGCAGAGAAAAAAATAATAGTTTTTGTAGAGTTTACTAGAGTGTTTTTCCAGCAGAAACACTCCTAAACACGGCCAATAGCGTTTTTTTTTTTTTTTTTTTTAGCTCCCCACCCCCCCCCCCCCCCCCCCTTTTATTACAAAAATGCTAATAAAACACTACTACAAAATGATATTACCAGCGTTTTTTTAGTTTAAAAAACTAGTATGCATGGAGCCTTAATAGACCACTTGGGTTTTTTTTTTCCTTCTGTCACTTTTCTATATTTCTCATTTGCACATATGTGTGCCATCTACACCAGCTCCTCTGTAAAGTGCTATCCTTATGCTTGCCATACACTATACAAAAAAAAAATCGGGCGAACCCAATTTTGAAAAATGAATGTTCGGCCGAGAGTGCAAACGATGGTGCCATCACGTAATGGCTGATAAATCGTTCAGTGGACAGAATTAAAATTTTTATTTGTTCTTTTACATATACCTAGTGCAGACAGGTCGGACGGGAAACATTAACCTTTCATTTATCGTTCATTGGGCAGAAAATTTCC